>NC_135972.1:7179625-7441687 GCF_053455715.1 Rhinoraja longicauda | reverse complement strand
ATCTTTTCCCCTTCACCTTAAACCTATGTCCTCTGATCCTCGATTCACCTACTCTGGGCAAGAGACTCTGTGTGTGTCTACCCAATCTATTCCTTTAATGACTTTATACATCTCGATAAGACCCCCCCAACGTTCTCCTCGTGACCTGCGTGGGTTTTCTCCGAGATCTTCGGTTTCCTCCCACACTCCAAAGACGTACAGGTATGTAGGTTAATTGACTGGGTAAATGTAAAAAAAAATTGTCCCTTGTGTGTGTAGGATAGGGTTAATGTGCGGGGATCGCTGGGCCGAAGGGCCTGTTTCCGCGCTGTATCTCTAAATCTAAATCTAAACCCCCCTCCCCCTCATCCTCCTGCGCTCCAAGGAATAGAGTCCCAGCCTGCTCAACCTCTCCCTATAGCTCAGACCCTCGAGTCCTGGAAACGTCCTCATAAATCTTCTCTGCGCCCTTTCCAGTGCTTCACCTTCCCTATGCCACCTGACCAAATCTCTAAAAGAATGTGCTCCTCTGTTCTGGCTCTGAGTTCTCGCATATCTATTTTCTCCCCCTCTCGTCACATCCCTCGCGTTATTTTGGCTGTGACTCTCTTCCCTCTCCCCTTCCTGACCCATGGAATGTTGTTGACACAAGGAACTGCAGGTGGAGAAATCTTGAGCAAACAACAAGGTGCTGGTGGAACTCGGTGGGCCAGGCAGCATCCGTGGAGGGAACGGACAGTCGCCGTTTCAAGACTTAGTCTGAGGAAGGGTCCCACCAACCTGAAACACCTGTCCATTCTCTCCCCAGGTGTTGCCTGACCGCTGAGTTTCTCCAGCACTCTACACCTGGATGGGGAGGACTGTGGAACCAGAGTAACTGGAGGATTCACACCCTGCTAGTTCTGTTATTGCTTCCAGCGAGATATCTCGAAATAGAAGGGTGTGAGTACTCCCGGTAGTCTGTTCGGGCACATCAAAAGCTGCAGTCAGGTTGAGAGGCAGAAGAAGAAACAGAGTACATGCATCACAATTATCGTGAATATCAATAGAGATTTCAATCATTCATAAGCGATAGGAGCAGAATTAGGCCATTCGGCCCAACAAGTCTACTCCGCCATTCAATCATGGCTGATCTACCTTTCCCTCTCAACCCCATTCTCCTGCCTTCTCCCCATAACCCCTGACACCCGTACTAATCAAGAATCTATCTCTGCCTTAAGAATACTTATTGACTTGGCCTCCACAGCCTTCTGTGGCAATGGATTCCACAGATTCACCACACTCTGACTAAAGAAATTAATTCCTCCTTATCTCCTTCCCAAAGGAAAAGTCCTTTAATTCTGAGGCTATGATCTCTGGTCCTAGACTCTCCCACTAGTGGAAACACCCTCTCCACATCCACTCTATCCAGGCCGCTCACTGTTAGAATTGTTTCGGAACTGGAACAGGGCCAACTAAGCTAAACGGTCTGACAGGAGTTCAATGATTCCGTTTTGGGAAAGGTGGGGAAGAGCTTGGGAGTCTACAGCAAATGCAAGGATTGTGGAGACGGTGGGTGTAGATGATGCCGATGTTTGTAAGGGTGGAGAGAATCCAGGTGCTTTTCCAGGGGTGTTGATGGCTGATTTATAGCAGAACTATTAACAGTACTCCAGCACAACGATGTGATATTACAGGAAGGATGTGGAGGCATTGGAGAGGGTGCCGAAGAGGTTAACCAGAAACAGAGAAAATAGGTGCAGGAGTAGCCATTCGGCCCTTCGAGCCAGCACCGCCATTCAATATGATCATGGCTGATCATCCAGAATCAGTACCCTGTTCCTGATTTTTCCCCCCACATCCCTTGATACCGTTAGGCCTAAGAGCTAAATCTAACTCTTTCTTGAAAACATTCAGTGAATTGGCCTCCACTGCCTTCTTTTAGATTTAGATTTAGAGATACAGCGCGGAAACAGGCCCTTCGGCCCACCGGGTCCACGCCGCCCAGCGATCCCCGCACACTAACACTATCCTACACACACTAGGGACAATTTTTACATTTGCCCAGCCAATTAACCTACATACCTGTACGTCTTTGGAGTGTGGGAGGAAACCGAAGATCTCGGAGAAAACCCACGCAGGTCACGGGGAGAACGTACAAACTCCGTACAGACAGCGCCCGGAGTTGGGATGGAACCTGTGGGAGAGAATTCCACAGATTCACAACTCTCTGTCTGAAAAGGTTTTTCCTCATCTCAGTCCCAAATGGCCTACCCCTTATTCTTAAACTGTGACCCCCTGGTTCTGGACTCCCCCCAACATGGGGTACTCAAAAGCTCCCTAAATTAGACGGTGTTAGCTGTAATGCGAGGTTGGACGTGTATGGACTGTGGGTGCCTGGAATGTGCTGCTAGGGGTGGAAGGGAGTGAAGGCCGATACAATGGCAGCATTTAAGAAGCATCTTTTACTAGCCAGAGGACATTTTGGGTTGGGAACCTTTAAGACTAGAGCAGAGGGGAGAGGCATGTGGATACGGAGGGATATTGGAACATTAGCCAACTGAGTCCCTGCCTGCCAGTGCACATCCGTACACTAGTCCTATCCCACACACTCGGGACAATTTACAGAAGCCAATTAACCTACAAACCTGCGTGCAGAGGGCGTGCAGCGTAGGTTTACTAGGTTAATTCCCGGATTGTCATATGTTGAAAGACTGGAGCGAATAGGCTTGTATACACTGGAATGAGAGGAGATCTTGAGAGGAGATCTTGTCGAAACATATAAGATTATTAAGGGGTTGGACACGTTAGAGGCAGGAAACATGTTCCCAATGTTGGGGGAGTCCAGAACAAGGGGCCACAGTTTAAGAATAAGGGGTAGGCCATTTAGAACTGAGACGAGGAAAAACTTTTTCAGTCAGAGAGTTGTGAATCTGTGGAATTCACTGCCTCAGAAGGCAGTGGAGGCCAATTCACTGAATGCATTCAAGAGAGAGCTAGATAGAGCTCTTAAGGATAGCGGAGTCAGGGGGTATGGGGAGAAGGCAGGAACGGGGTACTGATTGAGAATGATCAGCCATGGTCACATTGAATGGCGGTGCTGGCTCGAAGGACCGAATGGCCTCCTCCTGCACCTATTGTCTATTGTCTAAGAACGTACAAGCTCAGTACATCCAGCACCCGTAGTCAGGATCGAACCCAGGTCTCTGGTAATGTGAGGTAACAACTCTACCACTGAGCCACCTGTGCAGGCAGAGGACGTTAGTTTAATCTGGCATCACGACTCGAAACGTCACCCATTCCTTCTCTCCTGAGATGCTGTCTGACCCGCTGAGTTACTCCAGCATTTTGTGATACCTTCGATTTTAACCTGGCATCATGTTCAGCATGGACATTGTAGTCTGAAGGGCCTGTTCCTGTGCTGTAGTATTCTACGTTCAATGTTATTTTTGGAGTTATGAAGCGCATGAAATTGAGCCTTAGAGTCCAACGCTGTTGGGCTGTTTTGTGATGCATTGCAATTGCACACTTCTTGTGAAATGTAATTCCAATGACATCATTTAACAGGATGTCACAAGACACACTAATAGCAGAGAGCCCTCTTCAAAGGACTGGTTTTACAAAATGAAGTGTTTTTGTACCTCAGGGCGAAATAGTGAGTCAACATTTCTCAGTTACTTACAGGGGTGTAGTGCTGAGGCTCCTTCAGGTGCTGGTCAGGCAGCATTTGGGGTATTGTGAGCAATTTTGGGCACCATACCTGAGGCAGGATGTGCTGGCTCTGGAGTGGGTCCAGAGGAGGTTTACCAGGATGATCCCAGGCATGAGTGGGTTAACACAAGATGAGCGTTTGTCGGCACTGGGCCTGTACTCGCTGGAGTTTAGAAGAATGAGGGGGGACCTCATTGAAACGTACCGAGTAGTGAAAAGCCTGGATCGAGTGGACAATAGGTGCAGGAGGAGGCCATTCGGCCCTTCGAGCCTGTACGCACCGCCATTCAATGTGATCATGGCTGATCATTCACAATCAGCACTCCGTTCTTGCCTTCTCCCCATACCCCCTGACTCCGCTATCCTTAAGAGCTCTATCTAGCTCTCTCTTGAATGTATTCAGAGAATTGGCCTCCACTGCCCTCTGAGGCAGAGAATTCCACAGATTCACAACTCTCTGACTGTAAACGTTTTTCCTTATCTCTGTTCTAAATGGCTTACCCCTTATTCTTAAACTGTGGCCCCTGGTTCTGGACTCCCCCAACATTGGGAACATGTTTCCTGCCTCTAACGTGTCCAACCCCTTAATAATCTTATACGTTTCGATAAGTGGATGTGGAGAGGATGTTTCCACTAGTGGGAGAGTGTAGGACCAGACGTCATAGCCTCAGAATTAAAGGATGTTCCTTTAAGAAGGAGATGAGGAGGAATTTCTTTAGTCAGAGGGTGGTGAATCTG
Organism: Rhinoraja longicauda; assembly: GCF_053455715.1. Lineage (NCBI taxonomy): Eukaryota > Metazoa > Chordata > Chondrichthyes > Rajiformes > Arhynchobatidae > Rhinoraja > Rhinoraja longicauda. The sequence continues at coordinate 7,437,280 of NC_135972.1, read as the reverse complement.
TGGAAACCTTTGCCACAGAAGGTTGTGGAGGTCAAGTCAATGAATATTTTTAAGGCAGAGATAGATAGATTCTTGATTAGTACAGGTGTCAGAGGTTAGTACAGGTCTCTGAGAACTTTGGTTTCCTCCCACAATCCAAAGACGTGCAGGTTTGTAGGTTAATTGGCTTGGTATAAATCTAAACATTGTCCGTAGTGTGGGACAGTGTTAGTGTGCGGGGATCGCTGGTCGGTGCGGACCCGGTGGGCCGAGGGCCCTGTTTCCACGCTGTATCCCTAAACTAAACTAAGTAGATTGTTCTTAAAAATTGAATTAAAAGAAATTGCATAAAATGTTGTCAAGATTATTGTTTTTTAATGCGGCTATATTTTCAGTGTCTATGTTTTATGCCAAACAATAATGAATGTGATTTTATGAGTTCCCATCTGAATATTTTTGTAAGCAATTTATTTATCTTCCATTGCAGTCCATAAAATTCATTTAGGGAGAAATCTAATTGTGGATTAAGTACATTTTTATCTCTTTAGCAACACAGTTTTCAAAGAAATTGTTCAATTTAAATATCAAAAGAGGCTTGGTACTGGACAGGAAGTCACACTGAGCAACACATTTTATTCTCATTCTGTTGAGGCAAGATAATTCAATGAAAGGATTGTGATCTGGTATGTATATCATAAGTGAAATGCAGCATTCTCATCCAGCAACAATAAACTCAGAAAGGCAGTTAGTTTACGATGTAGAGGAAGGAACTTCAGATGCTGATTTACACCGAAGATAGACACAAAATGCTGGAGTAACTAATTAACTGGATCGAGACCTTCAGACTGAGGGTCTGAAGAAGGGTCTCGACCTGAAACGTCGCCTATTCCTTTTCTCCAGAGATGCTGCCTGTCCTGCTGAGTTATCCTAGCGTTTTGTGACTATCTTAGTTATTTACCATCTCTGTTGGAGTAAAATCTTCTGTTTGTTTCAACTACCCGTCTCACAGACCACGCAGTGTTTTATTTTCTTCTTGTCAAATCTATCATAAATTTGCTGCCGTTTTGAGGAGTGTTTTTATTCTTCACTCTTGCCCAGTGTCAAGGGTTGATATCGGAGTTTGGTGCTGCCTTTTGTAGCCAGTGATGTGGTTTTCTTTTCCTTTGAAGTTTGGCCACCGTTGTAACACAGTTGAACGAGTCGCAGTCAGATACAGTAGCTGTTTCCTACCCACTGGTGTCTTTGTGACGAAGCTGGAATATTGCCTAAAGAATTAAATCAGCTACTACTACCACTGGCGCCCAGGTAGTTTCTGGGTGGTAGTGTGACCTTCCAGAAGATCTTCATTGAGTTAAGAAGTTTAGATTTAGATTTTTCTTTTAGATTTAGAGATACAGTGCGGAAACTGGCCCTTCGGCCCACCGAGTCCGCGCCGCCCAGCGATCCCCGTACATTAACACTATCCTACACACACTAGGGACAATTTTTACATTTACCCAGTCAATTAACCTACATACCTGTACGTCTTTGGATTGTGGGAGGAAACCGAAGATCTCGGAGAAAACCCACGCAGGTCACGGGGAGAACATACAAACTGCGTACAGACGGCGCCCGTAGTCAGGATCGAACCTGAGTCTCCGGCGCTGCATTCGCTGTAAGGCAGCAACTCTACCGCTGCGCCACTGTACCGTAGTTTAGGGAAGCAACATGTAAACAGGCCCTTTGGCCCAGTGGGTCCATGTCGACCATCGTTCACCCATTCTCACTAATCCAACTTTTTTCATCCACTCCCTACACACAAGAGGCAATTTACTGAGGCCAATTACCCTACAAACCCTCAGTCTTTGGGATGTGGGAGGAAACCAGAGCTCCCGGAACAAATCCTTGCAATTATAGGGAGAACGTGCAAACTCCACGCGAGGTCGGAATGGAACCAAGTCTTTGGCAGCGTAAGACAGCAGCTTTGGTTGGGGCTGTCTTTCAGAGGCAGTAGGGAGTAGAGGGCAATCGTGGCTGAGAAACAACAGAAATGAAAAAATTCAAAGCTTCAGGTGGATATGACGCAGGCTTTTAGATTAATTAATTAATGACACAAGATGCTCAAAATGTGAATGTGAGTGTTTTACTATCATGCACCCAAAAGCAGAACAACACATTTCTTACCTGCAGCAGCAGTAGCTTTGTAAACACTATTCTCAACACAACAAACAAACTAAAATAGTTCAATAAATTAAAAAAATCGAGTCTACAACAAAAACAAATCAAAGTCCCCAGTGCAATCCAGGCAGTTTGTGGTTCAAAGTTTAATTCGAGTTTGTAGTGTTTAGTAGCCTGATGGTGGTTTAGAAGCAAGCTGCTCCTCAATCTGAATGTTACAGTTTTCAGACTCCTGTACCTTCTCCAAGTGCTTCGGTTTCCTCCCACGCTCCAAAGACGTACAGGTTTGCAGACGTAGATAAATTGGCTTTGGTAAAATTGTAAATTGTCCCTGGTGTGTAGGACAGTGCTGGTGTGCGGGGATCGCCGATCGGTCGACTCTGTGAGCCTCCCCTCTGCTCTAGTCGTAAAGAAGGGTCCCAACTCTCTTTGGTCAGTCCGACACTTGTTGACCTCCCAGCAGAGCGAGCTGTCCGTCGGGGCATGTTGCAGACTGGCCCGCTCCACACTGCAGGAGTACGTGCTGAGGGACGCACTGAAGCTCGGTGCAGACTCTGTGGGGGAGGACCACAGTCTAGGGTCATTCTGCTGCTGGACATTGGGGGCAGGGTGTGGTGGAGAGAGACGCCCCTCAAACAAGGCATGGAATATCACCCCAGGGTTCCACGCGAGTGGCAAGTGAGTTTGGTATAAGAATGGTTTGCAAACACTACCCAATATAACACTAATGATTGTACAAACGCTGAGAATGGCAGACGTTTTGGCACAGTTTAGTATAAAGGTCCAGCTCGGAGACAGGCCCTTCGGCCCACCGAGTCCACTCCGACCAGCGATATCTGCACATTAAGACTATCCTACAAACTGGGGACAATTTACAGTTTTTACCGAAGCCAAATTAACCCACAAACCTGTTCCGTCTTTGGAGCATGGGAGGAAACTGGAGCACCCGGAGAAAACCCACGCGGTCTCAGGGAGAACGTACAAACTCTGTACAGACAGCATCTGTAGTCAGGATCGAACCAGGGTCTCCGGCGCTGTGAGGCAGCAACTCTACCGCTGCGCCACCGTGCACTGCTCTCATTTTGTATATTTCTATTCTGAATAAAGTTTATTTTTTGTGGGAGGGGGGGGAGAGAGTCCCCTCCACAGATGCTGCCTGATCTGTTGAGTTCCTCCAACAGTGTGTGTCATTTTGCTGAAGATACCAGCATCTGCAGTCCCTTGTGTCTTCATCAAACTAAACGAGGTTATCGCAAATGACTCACTAATGTATTTGTGAGTCAAGCTTTCATGAATTGTGACTCATCTTGAGTCTATTGTCGGAGAGCTGGGAAATTGCTATTGATACCAATTTTAAAAATCTGTTTGTTTTTTTTTTACCCCGTTTCTAATTTAGCCAAAAGCGTGGCCGTTCACCAGAGAGAAACGTCTGCTCGACATTCCAAAAAGCTGCCATGAGCTTGCAGCGGTTAGCGGAGCAAGGTGTGTTTGAGTTCAGCTGTTGGAATTTTAACGGGAGCGTTAGAAAACTTTCCTGTAAACGTGAAAAGTTGTGAAACACTTGAGTATGTTGGGAACTGGCAGTCTTACCGGAAATTAACAGAGTGTTGTTTAGATTTAGATTTAGAGATACAGCGCGGAAACAGGCCCTTCGGCCCACCGAGTCCGCGCCGCCCAGCGATCCCCACACATTAACACTATCCTACACACACTAGGAACAATTTTTACATTTACCCAGTCAATCAACCTACATACCTGTACGTCTTTGGAGTGTGGGAGGAAACCGAAGATCTCGGAGAAAACCCACGCAGGTCACGGGGAGAACGTACAAACTCCGTACAGACAGCGCCCGTAGTCAGGATCGAACCTGAGTCTCCGGCGCTGCATTCGCTGTAAGGCAGCAACTCTACCGCTGCGCCACCGTGCCGCTTAGAGCCTGCTGCATAAAATGACATTTATAACAACTAGAATAATTTGTACAAGGAGATTGCCGCATGGTTCACAGAAGTATTAAGTCATCTTAACTTGGATAGATTGTTTTATTGCCATATGTTCCAGATAGAACAATGAAATCCTTACTTGCTGCAGCACAACAGAATATGTAAACATAGTGCACTCTAAACAATATAATAAACGAGAGAGGAAAAAAAGTTCAGTGTGTATATATACACATACTCACAAGTACACACACACATGCGCATATATATATACACACACGCACACATATGTATATATACATACATATGTATATATATATATTTATATACACACACATTATGATGTTGTGTTTTTTAAAAATATATATTTTGTTCAGTATTAAGAGTAGGCACAATAAACTTTGGCTTCTGCCTACACCTTTTTTTTCGGTCCGAAAATATCATGTGTGATTATATAGTTTTATTTTTGGTACAATGATTTGGCACTATTTAACTTTCACAAATGTATGGTCAATCTGTTGTATTGTATTGACCGGAAAATAAAGAAATAATTTTTTAAAAACAGACATACTTACACACCAAAAACAAACAATAGTATTGCAATAATGATAATAGTCTATTGTAGTTCAGAGCTTATTTGAGGTTGTGGTGTTTAATAGCCTGATGGCTGAAGGGAAGAAGCTGTTGTTGAACCTGGACGTTACATTTTCAGGCTCCTGTACCCTCTTCCCGATGGCAGGGGTGAAGTGAGTGTGTGGCCAGGGTGGTGTGGGTCTCTGATGATGCTGGCTGCCTTTGTGAGTAGGCAACTCTGATAAATCCCTTCGATGGTGGGGAGGTCAGAGCCGGTGATGGACTGGGCCGTGTTCACAACTTTTTGCTGTCTTCTTCGCTCCTGGGCGTTCGAGTTGCCGAACCAGGCCGTGATGCAACCAGTCAATACGCTCTCTGCTGTACACCTGTAGACGTTCAAGAGAATCCTCTCCGACATACCGAATCTCCGCAATGTTCTCAGGAAGTAGAGGCGTTGATGTGCTTTATTTATAATGGTGCTGGGTCCAGGAAAGATCTTCGGAAATATGCACGCCCAGGAATGTGACGTTTGTGACGCTGTCCACCATCGTCCCGTTGACATAAACAGGATTGTGGGGCCTTATCCTTCCTCTTCCAACGTCCACAATCAGTTCATTGGTTTTACTGATGCTGAGAGCCAGGTTGTTGTGCCGGCACCATTTGGTCAACCGGTTGATCTCACTTACACACTCTGACACAAAATGCTGGAGTAACTCAGGCAGCAACTCTGGAGAGAAGGAATGGGTGACGTTTTGGGCCGAGACCCTTCTTCAGGCTGAGAGTCAGGGGGAGAGGGAGACATCGAGATATGGAAGGGTAAGGTGTGAAAACACAGATAGCAGGAGGAATCCTGACTCTCAGTCTGACGAAGGATCTCGGCCCAAAACATTACCCATTCCTTCTCTCCAGAGATGCTGTCTGTCCCGCTGAGTTACTCCAGCATTTTGTGTCTATCCTCTTAACTTGGAGCTCTATTCACATCACGCTAAAGTTATCAGGTCTGAGTGCAAGATGAATTCCCTCATTTGCTTCAGTGTTTTCTCCTACCCACAGTCCAATCCATAAAAGGTGACAGAGAAAGCTTGTTGCAATGGGATGGAAGCTTTGCTCCATTATGACGTGCTGTTCAAATAGATTTTCTGATGTATATTTACATAGCTGTTTATTGACCTTATAAATATAGTTTCAGTTTGAAAAAATTAACTCTTGGTTAATCTCACCCCTCACCTCTCCCAATTTTCAAACTTGAAACAGCTCTGTCTTTGAAGCAAACGTGCGTTAGTGCACATTTAATATATGAAATTGTGTCATCCCAGTAGACTGGGTTTGCTTCTCGATAATATAAGGAAGGTTGCTGCAGAATCTTTTTGCAAGCAACAAGAAAACACTTGGAATGTGAGTTTCACTGTTCTCCTGATTAAATTTTACTGACTGTATGCCCCGTTCTCACCTTCCCCTTAGCTAACAATCATCCATTCTACATTATCTTTGAACTTTGTGTACTTTGATCTCCCCTATTCACACCTTACCCATCAATATCCCTCTGTCTCCCACTCCCTTGACTCTCGGTCTGAAGAAGGGCCTCGGTCCGAAACGTCACCCATTCTTTCTCTCCGGAGATGCTGCCTGTCCCGCTGAGTTACTCCAGTATCTTGTGTCTATTAACGATAATAACTTGCCAAATCCCTTGGGAAACCTACGTAAATGTACCGACACACGATTACCAGGATGGTTTTTGTCAGTACTTTGTAAGGTTGGGGAAAGAGAGAGGATTTTGACTGATGAGCATTCTGTCACTGTGTTTATTTCATCAGCTGGAGATGGTCCCATGGATCTCAGTCACCCATTTTATGATGTGGCCAGGCATGGGATAGTCCAAGTGGCAGGTGAGCAAATGCAACTCTAAGTCGCCCGTACTCCTTTATTCAGATTGTTTCCTGGAAATTCTTCTTCTTAAGGCCTTTGCTCCTCTAGGGAGCATAGGCCATGGACAAATGTCCTCCACCTCACTCGGTTGTTGGTGGTTCTTTCGAGATCTCCCCAGTTGAGCCCACTCCCAGACATTTCTGCCTGGACACCCCTTCTCCAGCTGTCCCTGGAGTGACCTCTTTTCCTTTTTCCTTGGGGGTTCCATTTCAGAGCTTTCCCTGGAAATAATTATTGCTATTTATCCTATTCTAAATGAAGGGCCTCGCCCCGAAACACCTGCTGGGTTACAATACAATACAATACAATACAATACAATACAATATATCTTTATTGTCATTGTACAGGGGTACAACGAGATTGGGAATGCGCCTCCCATACGATGCAATAATTTAATTAGCTAGTCAGTATTAATTTAAACAACCCAACAAAACAAATTGTAACAGTTTTAAGACAGAATAAAGTAGATCTGTGCCGGATCACTGTGCGATGTGACCATCCGGCTCAGCAGGACCGGTTCATAGCAGCTATGGCCCTGGGGATGAAGCTGTTCCTGAGTCTGGAGGTGCGGGCGTAGAAGGCCTTGTATCGTCTGCCCGATGGAAGGAGTTCGAACAGACTGTTGCAGGGGTGTGAAGAGTCTTTGTGGATGCTGGTGGCTTTTCTGAGGCATCGTGTGTTGTAGATGCCCTCCAAGGCTGGTAGCTGTGTTCCGATGGTCCTCTGAGCTCTATGGACTACCCGCTGAAGAGCTTTCCTCTCTGCCTCCGTGCAGCTGAGGTACCACACAGGGATGCCATGCGTTAGGATGCTCTCTATGGTGCAGCGGTAGAATGTCGTCAGCAGCTGTTGGGGTAGACCAGACTTCTTCAGTGTTCTTTGGTAGAACAGTCGTTGCTGTGCCTTCTTGACCAGCGCAGCAGTGTTATTGGACCAGTGTTAGGTCCTCTGAAATGTGAGTGCCCAGAAACCTGAAGCTGGACACTCTCTCCACACTGTCCCCGTTGACTCCAGCATTTTGTGTCTATCTTTGGTGGAAACCAGCATCTACAGTTCCTCCCTACACGTAAACAATTATTACTAGTTCAGTTTAAAGATACAGCGTGGAAACAGGCCCTTCGGCCCACCGTGTCCGTGCCGACCACGATCACCCCGTACACTAGTTTTATCCGACACACACTAGGAACAGTTTACAGAAGCCACTCAACGTATAAAACCCGGACGTCTTTGGGACTTGCGGGAGGAAAGTGGAGCACCCGGAGAAAACCCACGTTGTCACGGGGAGAACGTGCAAACTCCGTACAGGCAGCACCCGTAGTCAGGATCGAACTCTGGCGCTGTGAGGCAGCAACTCTACCGCTGCACCACCGTGCCGCCCAATTGCAGGGCAATCGTCAGCTTATTTATTGGACATGCACATGTGTGTGGAATGTAAATAACATGCAGGTAACCTGTACATCATTATACCAAAGAAAATCTTTCTACAAGCTTAAAGAGACGAGGAGATGACCAGTGAGTCAGTTACCTGGCAGACAGAGGGCCGTTAATGTTTGGATCAAGCTGCCGGACAAGGTAGTGGTAGCACAAACACTCAAAAGGCATGTAGGTAGGTGCTTGGATAGGAAAGGAGCAGAGGGGTACGGGTGGAATGTGGGCAAGTGGTGTTAGCATTGACGGGTGTCACATTTTGACGTGGGCAAGACGGGCTGTTTCTGTGCTGTTCATTTTTATGATTGTGCGATTTGATTTTAAGCTTCCGTGCCATCTCTATTCATGCTGAAGACTGGAGCTGCAGTAACCCTTGGTCAGCACAAGTAGAGTCAGTGAGAGAGACGATATTCTGTGCAGTAAACAACAGCATTCTGACAACAGATCGAGATTTTTTTTAACATCAAGGAAAGACGAGAACAAGACAAACACTTGTAAAATGTAATCACAATCGTTTCACGGCATCCTGAAGCACTCTACAGCTAATGACGGACTTCTGACCTGAAGCTGATTTGACACTGTGGTAAAAAATAGCAGTTCAGTGTAGTTTACTGTCACGTGTACCGAGGTACAGTGAAAAGCTTTTGTTGCGTGCTAACCAGTCAGTGGAAAGACTATACATGATTACAATCGAGCCATTCACAGTGTATAGATACATGATAAGGGAATAATGTTTGGGCAAGGTAAAGCCTGTAAAGTCCGATCAAAGATAGTCTGTGGGTTATCAAAGAGATAGATAGTAGTTCAGCACTGCTCTCTGGTTGTGGTAGGATGATTCAGTTGCCTGATAACAGCTGGGAAGAAACTGTCCCTGAATCTGGAGGTGTGCGTTTTCACACTTCTGTATCTTTTGCCCGATGGGAGAGGGGAGAAGAGGGAGTGGCCAGGGTGTGACTGGTCCTTGATTATGCTGCTGGCCTCGCCGAGGCAGCGTGAGGTATAAATGGAGTCAGTGGAAGGGAGGTTGGTTAGTGTGATGGTCTGGGCTGCGTCCACAATTTGCTGCAATTTCTTGCGGTGTTGGATGGAGCTGTTCCCAAACCATGCTGAGATGCTTCCTGATAAAGTGCTTTCTACGGCGCATCTGTAGAAGTTGGTGAGAGTTGTTGGGAACATGCCGAACTTCCCAAGCCTTCTGAGGGAGTAGAGGCATTGGCTAATTTGTGCACTGAAAGAATCTACAAATTAGCAATATAAATGATTCTATCCATTTCGTAATGTTGGTTGAAGGATGAATATTGGCCGAGAGAGAGTGGATGAGGAGAGGATGTTTCCAGTAATAGACAATAGGTGCAGGAGGAGGCCATTCGGCCCTTCGAGCCAGCACCGCCATTCAATGTGATCATGGCTGATCATTCTTAATCAGTACCCCGTTCCTGCCTTCTCCCCGTACCCCCTGACTCCGCTATCCTTAAGAGCTCTATCCAGCTCTCTCTTGAATGCATTCAGAGAATTGGCCTCCACTGCCTTCTGAGGCAGAGAATTCCACAGATTCACAACTCTCTGACTGAAAAAGTTTTTCCTCATCTCAGTTCTAAATGGCCTACCCCTTATTCTTAAACTGTGGCCCCTTGTTCTGGACTCCCTCAACATTGGGAACATGTTTCCTACCTCTAACGTGTCCAACCCCTTAATAATCTTATACGTTTCGATAAGATCTCCTCTCGCCCTTCTAAATTCCAGTGTATACAAGCCTAGTCGCTCCAGTCTTTCAACATATGACAGTCCCGCCATTCCGGGAATTAACCTAGTAAGCCTACGCTGCACGCCCTAGAGAATCTAGGATAAGTGGACACAGCCTCAGAATAAAAGGATGTGCCTTTAAAATTGAGATGCTGAGAGGGAATTTCTTTAGCCAGAGGGTGGTGAATCTGAAATTCATTAGCACAGATGGTGATGGAGTAACTCAGCGGGTCAGGCAGCATCTCTGGGAACATGGACAGGTGACGTTTTTGGTCGGGATCACAAGACCATCATTCCATTTCAATCTGGCTATTGCCACCACAGGCACAGAAGCACCTTGTATTGAGTTGCTGCTCCTTGTTTCCTGTTGAGACCGGGGAATGTTGATGATCAGTAAAACAAATCAGTTTGTTTGTTGTTGGAGAGAGCACGATTTTCACACTTGAAACGGTAGATTGTGCACCTCAGTGCTCCGATTGGAAGGAGCCCGAAGGGGAGGAATTTAAGATGTCACAATTGTAATATGAAGTGAATAAAAAGAAGGGATTTTCCCGACCTCGGTGTGTCTTGAGAGGGAAGGCACCCAACTCTGCAGACTTGCAAATAAAATACTTGTTTCTCTAGATTGTCTCGAGCATCGTAATTGTGAGCACTCACATTTGCATCTCACACTTGCTTCCCAGTGTTTCAATTTCTTCTTAAACTTGCCAAATGCCTCTGTGTCACAGCATTAACTCATTTGTCCGGGAACAAAGAGGGGATGGGATGGGAGGGGGGAGGGGGGCTGAGAACAAAGGGGGGCTGGAGTGGTGGGGGGGGGGGCTGAGAACAAAGGGGGGCCTGGAATTGGGGGGCTGCCGAGAGAACAAAGGGAGACCCAGGGAGCACAGGGCTTCTGACAACCATTGGTGACCATTATGAATGCTTTGTAACTTTGTCAGCGCCCTATACAGAGGTCACAGCCTCGGCATTAAAGAACGTTCTTTTAGGAAGGAGATGAGGAGGAATTTCTTTAGTCAGAGGGTGGTGAACCTGTGGGATTCTTTGCCACAGAAGGCTGTGGAGGCCAAATCAGTGGATATTCTTAAGGCAGAGATAGATCCTTGATGAGTACGGGTGTCTGAGGTTATGGGGAGAAGGCAGGAGAATGGGGTTAGGAGGGGGAGATAGATCAGCCATGATCGAATGGCGGAGTAGACTTGATGGGTCGAGTGGCCTAATTCTACTATCACTTATGACCTTAGGGCCTTGTACATGGTGACTCTGTGAACCTTGTGTGTGGTATGCAAAACAAACAATCTCACTGTGACTTGACACCTGCGATAATAAAGTATAATTCAATCCAATTTGTCCCATGTCATCTGTCATCTGCACTGACACGTCAGTGTGAAGTTAAGGTTCTTTTCGACTGGGGGGTTGGTCGTGGCTGTATTCGAATGACTGAATGTACGTGAGCCAAGATTCTGCTTTCACTGTGTTTGTTCGGGTATAAACTGTACCTCTTGTTTAATTTTATTGTGTAAATTAAGTTTTCTGTTTCCAATCAGGTGATGATAATTACGGAAGGAAGTTGGTGATTTTTAGCTGCTGCAAGATGCCTCCCTCTCACCAACTCAACCACCAGAAGTTACTTGAGTAAGTTTGCCTTCTGTAACCATCCATCCCTTCATTGATATTTGCGGGAATCGTGTTGATATTTCTGCACTCTCCTCATAGAGTCACACAGTGTGGAAACAGGCCCTTCGGCCCAACTTGCCCACACCGGCCAACATGCCCCATCTACACTAATCCCACCTGCCTGTGTTTGGCCCATGCCCCTCTAAACCTGTCCTATCCATGCACCTGTTTCTTAAATGGTGGGATGGTCCCAGCCTCAACGGCCTCCTCTGGCAGCTCGTTCCATGCACCCACCACTCTTTGTGTAAAAAATAAAATAATAATAAATTTTAAAAAAATTTAAAGTTACCCCTCAGATTCCTATTAAATCTTTCCCCCCTCACCTTGAACCCATGTTCTCCGGTTCTCGGTTCCCCCACTCTGGGCAAGAGACTAATCCGCCGTGCTAATCTGCACCGTTCTTAGTGGCTTTCTGTGTTGTTGAGGGACTTTGTTTACTCTGAATTGAAACACAACACATGAAACCTCTACAATTACTGTCACAGTGGCGCAGCAGGTAGAGCTGCTGCCTCGCAGCGCCTGAGGCCCTGGTTCGATCCTGACCTCGGGTGCTGTCTGTGCAGAGTTTGGATGTTCTCCCTGTGACCGCGTGGGTTTACTCTGGGTGCTCTGGTTTCCTCCCACGCATGTTTTTGCGTAATTGGTCCCAGTGTGTAGGGAGTGGATGGGAAAGTGGGCTAACATAGAACTTGTGTGAAGGGGTGATCGATGGACTCGCTGGGCTGAAGGGCCTGTTTCCATGCTGTTTTATATTAGAACTAAAAGCGCATAAGATCAAAGAAAACATATGCAATAAAACATGAAATGTTTCTGAAAGATTCATAAAGAAGTACAATTTTGTGAAATTTGTTAAATAACTTGCAAGTGGTTACATCAGAACAGCGGTCAGCACAATGGTGCATCGGTAGAGTTGCTGCCTCACAGTGCCAGAGATACGGGTTCGATCCTGACCATGGGTGCTGTCTGTATGGAGTTTGTACGTTCTCCCTATGACAGTGTGGGTCTTTCCCGGGTGCTCCATTTTCCTCCCACACTTCAAAGATGTGCAGGTTTGTAGGTTAATTGGTTTCGGTAAAAATTGTAAATGGTCCCTAGTTTCTAGGGTAGTGTTCGTGTACGGGGTGATCTGGTTTGTACGGACTTGGTGGGCCGAAGGGGCTGTTTCGCTCTGTATCTCTAAAAATGAACAACTTGCACTTGGTTTCACTATAAATATCCCTGAGCAAGGTAGAACCTCCTATAAAACGGGATTATAAGTTACATGGGGTACACGTTCTGATACTCCTCCCCAATTCCCCCTTTCGCCACTCTTCATTGGACTGTTACTTTAGAGATACAGGCCCTTCAGTGGACTGAGTCCGCGCCGACCCGCGATCACCCCGACCACACTAACACTGTCCTACTCACTAGGGACAATTTATCATTTTCACCAAGCCAATTAACTTACGAACCTGTACGTCTTTGGAACCTGGAAGGAAACTGGAGCACCTGGAGAAAACCCACGCAGTCACGAGGAGAACGTACAAACTCGTACAAACAGCACCCGTAGTCGGGATCGAACCCAGGTCTCTGGTGTTGGAAGTCAGCAACTCTAGTGCTGCGCCACCGTGCCGCCCTTTCCTCAAAATAATCACTCAAAAAATCCTTGTCCAGTTACGGAGGTGTCTGCACGTGTCCACCGTCTATCATTAAATGGACACGTGTACACCCGCTAAAGCTGTCAGGTTTAACTTCCTGAAGATGGACACAAAGTGCTGGAGTGGCTAAGCAGGTCGGGCAGCATCTCTGGAGAAAAGGATTGTGTGACGTTCCTAGTCGAGGCCCTTCATCAGACTCCAGCGAGAGAGGGCTTTGCAGAACCCTCATCGGAGAGAGGAGGAGAAGTCCTTCAAAGCGGGCATTCCTCGACGAGATTTCGCTGTGGAACAGACCAAATGCGTAGGAAAAGAACTACAGATGAGACGCGCTGTGTTACTCCAGCATTTTGTGTCTATCTTCGGTGTAAACTAGTGAACCTCCTGTGCCCAGTGTTGCAACACTCCAACGCAATGATGTAAGTGATTATTACTCTGTCGCAACTGTGGGTGAATGGACTGATTGGAATCCCATGAATGCAAGTTCTTGTTAGCTGAGGATAAAGACTGGTGTGGCAGCACCATCTTGTGGAATGTAACACCAAGGACATTACAATTCACACACATTTAATATAAGAAAATAACTGCAGATGCTGGTATAAATCGAAGGTATTTATTCTGAAGATGGGTCTCGACCCAAAACGTCACCCATTCCTTCTCTCCTGAGATGCTGCCTGTCCTGCTGAGTTACTCCAGCATTTTGTGAATACACACAAATTTAATCCTCATTGCCAGTTTTCGTCCTTTTCTCCTCTGCACAGCATTTTTGTCTCAACTATGGGCAGTTTAGTTTAGATATGCAGTGCAGAAACATGCCCTTCAGCCAACCGAGTCCGCGCCAACCGGCAAATCTCGCACATTAACACTATCCTACACACACTAGGGACAATTTTACATGTATAAATAAGCCAATTAACCTACAAACCTCTGGAGAGGAATAGATGATGTTTCAGGTCGAGACCCTTCAACAAATTGAACCTGAAGAAGGGTCTTGACCTGAAACATCACCCATTCCTTCTCTCCAGAGATGTTGCCTGACCCGCTGAGTTACTCCAGCATTTTGTGTGTCTATCGTCGGTTTAAACCAGCATCTGCAGTTCCTTCCTAAGCTACAAACTGGTACGTCTTTGGAGTATGGGAGGAAACCTAAGATCTCGGAGAAAACCCACGTGGGGTAGTGGACAGATCTAATCAGTCGCTGCCGTTTCAAGTTGCAATGCAAGTGTCGGGTTATCATTTTGCTCAGTCCAGACTTCATGTGGCCTCAGCCCCTGTGGCCTCTGTTACTTGCTTGCTGCCCAGGGGGAAATACATTTCCATGTGCCTTCTCATTGGGTTGTCTGTACTGTAGATCCTTCACAGAAATATTAATAATAATGCACTTCCGCCTAAGGTAAGAATCCTTTTCCCTCAGACTTGTATCCGGCACGGTGGCGCAGCGGTAGAGTTGCTGCCTTACAGAGTTCCGGGTTCGATCCCGACTACTGGTGCTATCTGAGTGGAGTTTATATGTTCTCCCTGTGACCGTGTGGGTTTCTTCCAGGTGCTCCAGTTTCTCCCACACTCCAAAGACGTGCGAGTTTGTAGGTTAGCAGGTTTGTAGTTCCGTCTGAAGAAGGGTCTCGACCCGTAACATCACCAATTCCTTTTCTCCAGAGATGCTGTCTGACCCGCTGAATTACTCCAGCTTTTCGTGTCTACAATTTAAACCAGCATCTGCAGATCCTTCCTACAGGTTTATAGGTTAATTGACTAGGGTAAACATTGTAAATTGTCCCTAGTGTGTTGGATGGTCTAAACAGGCCCTTCAGTACACCCAAGTTCATACTGACTATCGATCACCCGTACACGAGTTCTATGTTACCCTGCTTTCACATCCTACTAGGGGGCAATTTACAGAGGCCAAGTAACCTACAAACCTCTGTCTTTGGGATGTGGGAGACTTGGTGAGACTGCACCTGGAGTATTGTGTACAGTTTTGGTCTCCTAATCTGAGGAAAGACATTCTAGCCTTAGAGGGAGTACAGAGAAGGTTCACAAGATTGATCCCTGGGATGGCAGGTCTTTCATATGAAGAAAGACTGGATAGACTAGGCTTGTACTCGCTGGAATTTAGAAGACTGAGGGGGGATCTTATTGAAACATATAAAATTCTTAAGGGGTTGGAGAGGCTAGATGTGGGAAGATTGTTCCCGATGTTGGGGAAGTCCAGAACCAGGGGTCACAGCTTAAGGATAAGGGGGAAGTCTTTTAGGAGCGAGATGAGAAAACATTTCTTCACACAGAGAGTGGTGAGTCTGTGGAATTCTCTGCCACAGAAGGTAGTTGAGGCCAGTTCATTGGCTACATTTAAGAGGGAGTTAGATGTGGCCCTTGTGGCTAAAGGGATCAGGGGTATGGAGGGAAGGCAGGTACAGGTTACTGAGCTGGATGATCAGCCATGGTGATATTGAATGGCGGTGCAGGCTCGAAGGGCTGAATGGCCTACTCCTGCACCTATTTTCTATTTTTCTAAACCGGGGCACCCAGAGAAAACGGAGAACATGCAAACTCCACACGGACAGCACCTGAAGTCAGGATGGAACCGGGGTCTCTGGTGCTGTGAGGCAGCAACTCCACCAGTTCCCAGTTTATCCAACTGAGTGAACTAAAGTAAAGTGGGGGTGAAATGGTACGGTGTCAATCAGATGGATTAACTGGGGATTGTTGATCGATGATCCTGTCGGTGAATTGTTTTTCTAAGTCGATCTCGAGACAACGGCCACATTTTGCCGAGGTTGATCTGTGTCAGTGTGTTGAAATGTGTACTCTGTGCTATGATCCATATCAGTTTCTGGAGCTCGTCTGTGTGGAGCTTGGCAGGGTTTAAAAGAGAATGTAATTTTAGAGAATCGCCCAGCGTTGCAGGAAGTGATTCTGAAACCCTTGACGCTGTTTTCTCCACCCTGTGTAGATACCTGAAGTATACGTTGGATCAGTACGTAGAGAGCGACTACATTCTAGTTTACTTTCACCACGGCCTGAAAAGCTTCAACAAGCCATCTTTGAGCTGGCTACAGAATGCCTACAAGGAATTCGACAGAAAGTGAGCCTGTTTCTTCCGAGTTGGTCAACCTATGCTTGCTAGCAAAGGCCAAGTATAAAAGATGCAATTTATCTTTCTGTTTATTCCAAACATACACCATTTGCTTCGGTAAAGGGAAGGACTGTTTGAATTGGTTAAATTCTACTTCCTGAACGCTTGGCAAATTGGTGCAGACTCGATAGACACAAAAAGCCGGAGTAACTCAGCGGGACAGGCAGCATCTCTGGAGAGAAGGAATGGGTGACGTTTTGGGTCGAGACCCTTCTTCTGAGTCGCTCGTACAGCAAGTAAATGGGCCCTTTGGCCCAATACGTCCATGCTGACTGACGAAGATAGAAACGCAGAAAATAGGTGCAGGAGTAGACCATTCGGCCCTTCATCACCATTCAATATGATCATGGCTGATCACCCAAAATCAGTACCCCGTTCCTGCTTTTTCCCCATATCCCTTGATTCCGTTAGCCACATCTACACTAATATCTATCCCATGTTTCCTGGATCACATCTACGAGGGCACCACACAGTCACCTGTGCTCGCAGGGATAAAGTTCAAGCCCACTCAACCTCCTCCTGTAGCTCAGGCCCTCGAGTCCTGCTGACATCCTTGTCAATCTTCTCTGCTCTCTTTCCAGTTTTTACTCGAGTTTCACTTTGTTACTGAGATTGACCCCTCTTTAGGTAACGGAGAATGAAAGGGGAGGTTTGTGGATGAGTGAAAGGTGACAGAAATAGAATGATGGAGGATTGGGCATGATTCAAGTAAAGAAATAAATGGCAAGTCTGGAGGGGTAGAACTGCAATGAGAGAAACAATGGAAGTTGGAAATATGGAAGTTCTGGAAATGACAATAGACAATAGGTGCAGGAGGAGGCCATTCGGCCCTTCGAGCCAGCACCGCCATTCAATGTGATCATGGCTGATCATTCTCAATCAGTACCCCGTTCTTGCCTTCTCCCCATACCCCCTGACTCCGCTATCCTTAAGAGCTTTATCTAGCTCTCTCTTGAATGCATTCAGAGAATTGGCCTCCACTGCCAATATATAAATGCTGATTTATTTGAAAATATCTACATTGCTGAGTGTAGCGTGCCTGGCCTGAAGGTGAGATGTTTTTATTGAGCACCATTAGAAAAATGGGAGAGCAAAGAGAGAGGCAAGGATGGGAGTGAACTGGAGAATTAAAGTCTGAAGAAGGGTCTCAACCCGAAACGTCACCCATTCCTTCCCTCCAGAGATGCTGCCTGTCCCGCTGAGTTACTCCAGCATTTTTTGTCTACCTTAGAGAATTAAAGTGATGGAATAGCAGGGACTTGGGGTCATGAACAAGTAAGGATGTATCTCAAAGTGTAGTCACAAGAAACTGCAGATGCTGGATTACATAAAAGGGCACAAAGTGCTGGAGTAACTCAGTGGGTCAGGCAGCATCTGTGGAGAACGGGGATGGGTGACGTTTTGGGTCGGGACCCTTATTCAGACTGGGGTTCCGACTCGAAACCTAACCTATCAATGTTCGCCAGGGATGCTGCCTGACCCTCTGAATTACTCATGGAACACGGAACAGTACAGCACATGAACGGCCCATCAGCCCACAATGTGTGTCACGGTGGCGCAGCGGTAGAGTTGCTGCCTCACAGCGCCAGAGACCCGGGTTCGATCCTGTCTATTGGTGCTGTCTGTACGGAGTTTGTACGTTCTCTCCGTTACCTGCGCGGGGTTTCTCTGGAATGTCTGGTTTTCTCCCACACTCCAAAGACATACAGGCTTGCAGGTTAATTGGTTGGTATAATTGTAAATTGTCCTTAGTGTGTGTAGGATAGCGTAAGTGTGCAGGGATCGCTGGTCGGTGCAGACTCGGTGGGCTGAAGGGCCTGTTGCCACGCTGTATCTCTGTACTAAACTAATGCCTCTGCTGTGCACGATGACCTATCTGAACTGATCTCATTGCCTGCACGTGATCCATATTCCTCTATTGCCTGCAGTTCCATATTTCCAGCGCTTGGTGTCTTTTCCTGTATCTCAAAGTGGTCCCTCCGTCTGTATTTGGGTCACTGTTGTTAGGATTCCATGAATCCAGCACACCACGTTGGAAGAAGTCCAAGCAAATCGCTGCATCTCCTGGAAAGAGAGCTTTACAAGAAGCACTTTGTGAGGGTGGTTACAGTCACCAGGGATTTTCAACAGCATTGCTCCAAAAATGGTTTTCTTTCTTCTAGATACAAGAAAAACCTCAAAGCTCTCTACGTCGTACATCCAACAAACTTTATCCGAGTTCTCTGGAATATTTTTAAGCCGCTTATAAGGTATGTTCTGTGAAATGGCTTGTAGTTACACTGGTCACTGGTCACTGGTCAGTGGTCAATGGCTTGTAGTTACACTGGTCACTGGTCAGTGGTCAATGGCTTGTAGTTACACTGGTCAGTGGTCAATGGCTTGTAGTTACACTGATCACGGTTCTTAGAGCAAAATGAAGCTTAAAGCAGAGGGATGGGGACTCGAGGAACTGCAAATACTGGTTTACAACAACAAAAACGAAACAGTGGGATAGTTTGGGTTAGAAATCTAAACCACTACTACCAACCAGTTTGAGCCCCTTCCTGTCCAAGGATGTAGGCACGTGTCCACTGGCCTTAGACTATTGAAGCAAATTGACCCTTTTCTCATTGCTGCTGTGAATGCTGTCTTGTGATTCTCTCATTTTTGTGATGGGATTAGATGGCCATTCAGGTAGGAGTAATGAATGGAAGATGTTAAGTAATAAAAGGGAATGCTGGTTGATACCAAAGATAGACACAAAATGCTGGAGTATCTCAGCGGGTCATGCAGCATTCTGGAGAAAAGGAATGGGTGACGTTTCGAGTCGGGGCCTTTCTTCAGATTGCAATCCTCTTTCTCCAGCGATACTGCCTGACCCGCTGAGTTACTCCAGCATTTTGCATCTATCTTTGGTAGCAATCTGAAGAAGAGTCCCCGACCAAAAACATCACCCATCCTTTCTCTCTAGAGATGCCGTCTGACCCGCTAAGTTACTCCAGCACTTTGTGTCTGTCTGTGGTATAAACCAGCATCTGCAGTTCATTGTTTCAACATTTTGGGAGAAAATGGGTAGGTGACGTTTTGGGTCGGGAGATTTTAAGTAGCTGCATCGTTTGTACTGGTTTGGGTTTTGTCGTAAATTAGAATTAATACGAGTTCTTTTGGTAGTAGAAGAAATATCACAAGCAGATTTGATTTGCTCAAAACGATCAATAACATTGGTATCTCACAACTTTAGATAGTTCCTCTGTCCCTCTCTTCCCCTCCCCCTTCCCAGATCTCCCACTATCTTCCTGTCTCCACCTATATCCTTCCTTTGTCCCGCCCCCCCCTGACATCAGTCTGAAGAAGGGTCTCGACCCAAAACGTCACCCATTCCTTCTCTCCTGAGATGCTGTCTGACCTGCTGAGTTACTCCAGCATTTTGTGAATAAATAACATCGGTATGGACAGTTCACAGAAAATGTATTTTATTTCAGTCATACATTTGGAAAGGAAGTGACTTATGTAAACTGCTTAAAGTGAACGAAGAGAAGATCTGAGATGCTGGAGTAACTCAGCGGGACAGGCAGCTGGAGAGAAGAAACGGGTGACGGTTCAGGTCAAGACCCTTCCTCAGACGAAGAGAGCATCCGAACCACTCATTGCCTCAGAAAAAGCGTCAAAGTGCTGGAGTATCTCAGCAGGTCAGGCAGCATCTCTGGAGAACGTGGAAAGATGTCGGGTCGAGACCCTTCTTTGGACCTGGTATCTCACCGATCCATGTTCTCCAGAAATGCTGCCTGACCTGCTGGGATACTTATGGGTCTAGTGTCACAACTAATTCAGAAGTGTGTTTGCCACTTGCATTGGCTCTTGTGTATTACCTGGGGGAAGGCGAGACCTTCCCTCAAACGCCTCTTTCCCAGAGCTGATTATTGGTACGAGTATGTTGTATTGAGTTAGAACGACAACAAACAGAGACAGCAGAAGCAGAAGCAGCTTCATAACTTCGGCTGCCTCAAACGCAAGAAGAAGAAGAAGTTAGAATGTGTATATTTTGAAGTCATTTGCAACCTTGCCAAAAGTTTTTTTGAAATCTTATCCATTCTTGAATTTGCTTTCAGTCATAAATTTGGAAAGAAAGTCACTTATGTGAATTGCTTAAGCGAACTAAGAGAACATCTCAACTATGATCAACTCATTATTGCCCCAGAAGTTATCAGGTATGCTTTGAATTTTTTTAAATTTTTTTTTGCTCTATTTTTCTTCTATAGAGTTTACAGATACAGTGCGGAAGCAGGCCCTTCGGCCCACTGAGTCTGCACCATCCAGCGATCCCCGCACATTAACACAACCCTACACATACTAGGGACAATTTACACTTGTACCTAGTATACAAACCCAAGCCAATTAATCTACAAACCTGTACGTCTTTAAAGTGTGGGTGGAAACAGAAGATTTCGGAGCAAAACCCATGAAGGTCACAGAGAGAACGTACAAACTCTGTACAGACAGTGCCCATAGTCGGGATCGAAACCCCATCTCTGGCGCTGTAAGGCAGCAACTCTACCACCCTATTGTTTACAGGTGTCTTTTGGTTTCTCCTCTTGTAGAGCCATAGGGTTACCCAATGTAGAAACAGGCCCTTCGGCCCAACTTGCTCACACCAACCAACATGTCCTAACTACACTAGTCCCACCTGCCTGTGTTTGACTCTTCTCTTGTATATCTTACAAGGTATAAGAGTGAGCTTTTTGCCATGGTTGTTGTGTGTAAGGCAATCACTAGCATTCTTTTGAAGGAAGGGTTTAATAATAGACTTCTTCACACAGCATCATTTGATCAGTGTAACTGAAGCTATTTATTCACAAAATGCTGGAGTAACTCAGCAGGTCAGGCAGCATCTCAGGAGAGAAGGAATGGGCGACGTTTCGGGTCGAGACCCTTCTTCAGACTGATGTCAGGGGGGCGGGACAAAGAAAGGATATAGGTGGAGACAGGAAGACAGTGGGAGATCTGGGAAGGAGGAGGGGAAGAGAGGGACAGAGGAACTATCTAAAGTTGGCGAAGTCAATGTCCATACCACTGGGCTGCAAGCTGCCCAGGCAAAATATGAGGTGCTGTTCCTCCAATTTCCGGTGGGACTCACTGTGGCACTGGAGGAGGCCCATGACAGAAAGGTCAGACTGGGAATGGGAGGGGGAGTTAAAGTGCTCAGCCACCGGGAGATCAGATTGGTTAATGCGGACCAAGCGCAGGTGTTGAGCGAAGCGATCGCCGAGCCTGCGTTTGGTTTCGCCGATGTAAATAAGTTGACATCTGGAGCAGCGGATGCAATAGATGAGGTTGGAGGAGGTGCAGGTGAACCTCTGTCTCACCTGGAAGGACTGTTTGGGTCCTTGGATGGAGTTGGGGGGAGAGGTAAAGGGACAGGTGTTGCATCTCGTGCGGTTGCAGGGGAAAGTACCCGGGGATGGGGTGGTTTGGGTAGGAAGGGACGAGTGGACCAGGGAGTGGTTTGGGTACAGAGATGGTGAAGGCTCAACGACCAAGCCTTTTGAAGTTAGGCAGCCACCTTCAGAGCGGTGAGATTCCCAATCTTTGGAGATTCCCCGAGCCACTGGCTCAGTGGCACGCAAACTTGTCACACCGTGAAATGCAAAAATAGCAACAACGCTCCAGCAATGATCTTCTCTGCAGTTAGTTATAGGGAGATACAGCAAGGAAACGGGGCAGCACGGTGTTGAAACTGGTGGAGCTGCTGCCTCACAGCCCAGCGCAGGAGACCCGGGTTCAATCCTTCCCACAGGTGCTGTCTGTGTGGAGTTTGCACGTTCTCCCTGTGACCATATGGCTTTCCTCTGGGTGTTCCACATTCCTCCCACATCCGGGTTTATAGTTTAATTGACCTAGTGTGCAGGGAGCAGATGAGGAATTGGGATAACACACAACTAGTGTGAGTGTGTGATTTGTGGTCAGCGTGGACTCGGTTGGCCAAAGGGCCTGTTTCTATGATGTATGTCTGAACTAAACAGGCCCCTTGACCCACCAAAACCATGCCAAACATCAACCACCCATTTAGATGAATCCCATTCTCCCCACGTTCCTCTGTTCACCTACACACCATGGCAATTTACCACAGCCCATTAAGAAACAGCTGGACAGGTACATGGATAGGGCAGGTTTAGAGGGATATGGGCCAAACGCAGGCAGGTGGGACTAGTGTGGATGGGACATGTTGGCCGGTGTGGGCATGTTGGGCTGAATGGCCTGCTTCCACACTGTATCACTCCATAAGCTACTGGCCCGCACGTATTTGGGAAGAAACCAAATTGCCCAGGTAAATGCACACTTATCCAGGGAGCGTAAAACTCCACACAGACAGCACCCGAGGTCAGGATTGAGTCTGGGGCTGTGAGGCAGAGGCTCTACCAGCTGCTCCACCGTGCCTTCAACACCCTGCAGTGATAAACTAATCCCTGTACACATTTAATGACCACAACCATCACTGTTTCTGCAGCTCCCTGGAGGTGCTTTATACAGTTCAGGTCACTTCTTCAGAATTGCAAACTAATTCATCTGCACTTTTATTTAATTATTGTGACCTTTCCTTTGTTGTATTCCCATTCCCCTTCAGGCACACAATATTGTCCAGGTCACGACTTCAACGCCCTTGTTGTTTCCTGAAATAAATTATGATCCGGTGACTCTTATCTATGCCTCTCAAAATTGTGCACGCTTCTATCAGTCTCCCAGCTGCCTCCAGCGTTCCAGACAAAACAGAGTCTGTTCAAACTCTCCCCGGAGTTTAGTTTTAGTTTTTAGTTTAGTTTTGAGATACAGTGCGGAAACAAGCCCTTCGGCCCACCGAGTCCACGCCGACCAGCGATCCCCGCACACTAATGCTATCCTACGCTAGGAACAATTTGCAATTGTACCAAGCCAATTAACCTGCAAAACCTGTACGTCTTTGGAGGAAATTGAAGATCTCGGAGAAAACCCACGCGGTCGCGGGGAGAACGTACAAACTCTGTACAGACGGCACCCGTAGACGGGATTGATCCCGGTTCTCTGGCGCTGTAAGGCAACAACTCTACCGCTGCGCCACCATGCCACCTACTTAATAAGTCCCCATAGTTAATGCCCCCTAATCCAGGCAACATCCTGCTAAACCTCCTCGCCACCCTTTCCAATGTAGTATCCACATTCTTCCTGTAATGGGGCGAACACAGTATTCCAAATGTGCCATAACCAACGTCCTACAAAGCCACATCGTGACATCCTGACTCTTGTACTCAGTGTCCCTACCTATGAAGGCAACCGTACCATATGCCTTCTTTACCACTCTAAATACTTTACCAGGCGTTCAAGCAGAAATGATATAATTTCCAATGTGTGTCCATTTCCAATGACAAAGGTCGGGCACAAAGATACATGGATAGGTTAATAGAATAAGAATGAAGATAGACACATAAAGCTGGAGTAACTCAGCAGGCCAGGCAGCATCTCTGGAGAAAAGGATCGGGTGACGTTTCAGGTCGAGACCCTTCTTTAGACTGAGAGTCAGGAGGGATAGAGACAGTGCTTGGGACAAATGAATGGAAGATGTGTAAAAAGCAACGATAATCAAGGGAAACACATGAGGCTGTGGTAGCGAGTCTGGGTTAAAATACGGTCGTAGTGCCGGAGAACAGGAGCAATCATAGAGAGAGAGGGCAGCAAGAGAGAGAGTTGTTGGAGAGAGGAGGAGAACATCTTCAAAGCAGGCAGACCACGAGGGGATTTTGCAGTGGAGCAAGAGTGAGGCTGCATACAGCAAGAGGTTGTTCTCAAAGAGTGGGGATGATTAGAACACATTTCCATTGTTCCAGCAACTGAGATTAGATGCACATAAATTTTCAGGTGACAGGAGCAGAATTAGGCCATTCGGCCCATCACGTCTACTCCGCCGTTCAATCATGGCTGTTCTACCTTTCCCTCAATAACCCCATTCTCCTGCCTTCTCCCTACAACCATGGAGAATCTATCTATCTCTGCCTTAAAAATATCAATTGGCTTGGCCTCCACAGTCTTCTGTGGCAATGAATCCCACAGATTCACCACCCTCTCACTGAACATAATCTGTCTGCAACTACTGGGTGGCTGGTGGTGCAGCGGGTAGAGTTGCTACCTTACAGCACTTGCAGCGCCAGAGACCCGGGTTCCATCCTGACTACGGGTGCCGCCTGTACCGAGTTTGTAAATTCTCCCCGTGACCTGCGTGGGTTTTTGTCCGAGGTCTTTGGTTTCCTCCCCCACTCTAAAGACGTACGGGTATGTGGATTAATTGACTTGGTAAATGTAAAAATTGTCCCTAGTGTGTGTGGGATAGTGTTAATGTGCGGGGATCGCTGGGCGGCACAGACTCAGTGGGCAGAAGGGCCTGTTTCTGCGCTGTATGTCTAAACTCTAAACTAAACTACACTGAAGAAGGGTCTCAACCCGAAACGTCACCTTCTCTCCAGAGATGCTGCCTGTCCCGCTGAGTTACTCCAGCATTTTGTGCCTATCTTCGGTTTAAACCAACATCTGCAGTTCCTTTCTACACTACCCATCACTAACCGTGGCTTTCTGCTAAAACTGTTTTAGGAGGTATTGCAGTTATCTCTGCTATAGGCTGCGTTTCCTTTACTCGTAAAGTACTCTGGTGAGTCAATGAACTGTTTGTTTTGGTGTACAGTTTACTGCCTGCCTCTAAATACTCATCAGAGTTGCTAATAGCCATCCTATTAAAACTATGTCAGGTGGGCTGGCTTTGCCGCTGGCGATCGTGAGTTTCATGATTCTAGCTATTCCACATTAGGCAGGAAATGGTTTTGGGTAGACTGATGGGACTGAAGGCTGATAAATCCCCAGGGCCTGATGGTCTGCATCCCAGGGTACTTAAGGAGGTGGCTCTAGAAATAGTGGAAGCATTGGAGATCATTTTTCAATGTTCTATAGATTCAGGATCAGTTCCTGTGGATTGGAGGATAGCAAATGTTATCCCACTTTTTAAGAAAGGAGGGAGAGAGAAAACGGGAAATTATAGACCAGTTAGTCTGACATCAGTGGTGGGGAAGATGCTGGAGTCAATTATAAAAGACGAAATTGCTGAGCATTTGGATAGCAGTAACAGGATCATTCCGAGTCAGCATGGATTTACGAAGGGGAAATCATGCTTGACAAACCTACTGGAATTTTTTGAGGATGTAACTAGGAAAATTGACAGGGGAGAGTCAGTGGATGTGGTGTACCTCGACTTTCAGAAAGCCTTCGACAAGGTCCCACATAGGAGATTAGTGGGCAAAATTAGGGCACATGGTATTGGGGGTAGGGTACTGACATGGATAGAAAATTGGTTGACAGACAGAAAGCAAAGAGTGGGGATAAATGGGTCCCTTTCGGAATGGCAGGCAGTGACCAGTGGGGTACCGCAAGGTTCGGTGCTGGGACCCCAGCTATTTACGATATACATTAATGACTTAGACGAAGGGATTAAAAGTACCATTAGCAAATTTGCAGATGATACTAAGCTGGGGGGTAGTGTGCATTGTGAGGAAGATGCAATAAGGCTGCAGGGTGACTTGGACAGGTTGTGTGAGTGGGCGGATACATGGCAGATGCAGTTTAATGTGGATAAGTGTGAGGTTATTCACTTTGGAAGTAAGAATAGAAAGGCAGATTATTATCTGAATGGTGTCAAGTTAGGAGGAGGGGGAGTTCAACGAGATCTGGGTGTCCTAGTGCATCAGTCAATGAAAGGAAGCATGCAGGTACAGCAGGCAGTGAAGAAAGCCAATGGAATGTTGGCCTTCATAACAAGAGGAGTTGAGTATAGGAGCAAAGAGGTCCTTCTACAGTTGTACGGGGCCCTGGTGAGACCGCACCTGGAGTCTGTGTGCAGTTTTGGTCTCCAAATTTGAGGAAGGATATTCTTGCTATGGAGGGCGTGCAGCGTAGGTTCACTAGGTTAATTCCCGGAATGGCGGGACTGTCGTATGTTGAAAGGCTGGAGCGATTGGGCTTGTATACACTGGAATTTAGAAGGATGAGGGGGGATCTTATTGAAACATATAAGATAATTAGGGGATTGGACACATTAGAGGCAGGAAACATGTTCCCAATGTTGGGGGAGTCCAGAACAAGGGGCCGCAGTTTAAGAATAAGGGGTAGGCCATTTAGAACGGAGATGAGGAAGAACTTTTTCAGTCAGAGAGTGGTGAAGGTGTGGAATTCTCTGCCTCAGAAGGCAGTGGAGGCCAGTTCGTTGGATGCTTTCAAGAGAGAGCTGGATAGAGCTCTTAAGGATAGCGGAGTGAGGGGGTATGGGGAGAAGGCAGGAACGGGGTACTGATTGAGAGTGATCAGCCATGATCGCATTGAATGGGGGTGCTGGCTCGAAGGGCTGAATGGCCTACTCCTGCACCTATTGTCTATTTTAAACAAAAGCAAAATGAAAATGCATGCTGGAGAATGAGCCCCTGTCATATCGTGGCCTTTTGTCTTTCAGCGCTCTCTCCCCACTGCTGTGCAATGGGAGAATAATTGGCTGCATTTAGTGTGGCCACTGTGTTTTGCGTTACCTCCCCAGGCTACTTCGCTCCTCACGGCCTGCCTGCTATTTCTGTATATTGCATCACCCAGCACTTCACACAACGCTACGCCTTCTGATTCACTTTCTAAGAATTGCAAACAAAATTGGTCTTAAATTCGACACGTGATACATTCGGCAGGCTTGCTACGACATTGTGATTTTCTTTTCTTTTCTCTTAAAATCTCACTGCTGACTTTATTTGAATACAGTCTATGATTGAGTGGATGTGGAGAGGATGTTTCCACTGGTGGGAGAGTCCAGGACCAGAAGTCGTAGCCTCAGAGTTAAAACACGTTCCTTTAGGAAGGATTTGAGGAGAAATTCTTTAGTCAGAGGGTGGTGAATCTGTGGAATTCATTGCCACAGAAGGCCAAATCAGTGGATTTATTCACAAAATGCTGGAGTAACTCAGCAGGTCAGGCAGCATCTCGGGAGAGAAGGAATGGGTGACGTTTCGGGTCGAGACCCTTCTTCAGTGGATATATTTAAGGCAGAGATAAATAGATTTTTGATTAGTACGGGTGTCAGGGGTTATGGGGAGAAGGCAGGAGAATGGGGTCAGGAGGGAGAGAGAGAGATCAGCCATGATTGAATGACAGAGTAGACTTGATAGGCCGAATGGCCTATTTCTGCTCCTATCCCTTATGATGGGCGTTGCTGTCATTTTGATGAAGGTTTCAGTGTAGCAGATCGGCGCTCTGTAGTGTTCTGTCCCTGTGGAAGGCCATTGGGCTGCAGGGCAATGCTGTTTGTTGAGGGCATGCATGTTCCCACTGGCTACCACATAGAGGTCGCACAGTGTAAAACAGTTTGGTATCGAGCCCGCTGCTAAATACAGAACAGAGAGGGAGAGAGAACGGGCAACCTGTTTCACACTGCCTTTAACTGCATGGCAGAGTTGCTGCCTCACAGCGCCAGGGACCCAGGTTCGTTCCTGACTACGGGCGCTGTCTGTACGGAGTTTGTACGTTCTCCCGATTTATTCACAAAATGCTGGAGTAACTCAGCAGGTCAGGCAGCATCTCGGGAAAGAAGGAATGGGTGACGTTTCGGGTCGAGACCCTTCTTCAGACTGAGTCTGAAGAAGGGTCTCGACCCGAAACGTCACCCATTCCTTCTCTCCCGAGATGCTGCCTGACCTGCTGAGTTACTCCAGCAATTTGTGAATAAATCGATTTGTACCAGCATCTGCAGTTATTTTCTTATTGTACGTTCTCTCCATGTCTTGTGTGGGGTTTTCTCCGAGATCTTCAGTTTCCTCCCACACTCCGAAGACGTGCAGGTTTGTAGGTTAATTGGCTTGGTGTAAATGTAAATTGTCCCTGGTGTGTGTATGTGGGTGTAGGATAGCGTTAGTGTGCAGGGATCGCTGGTCGGCACGGACTCGGTGGCCGAAGGGCCTGTTTCCACGCTGTATCTCTGAACTAAACAAAACTACACGTGCTTGAAGTGATAATCAGGTCCTGCCTCTCTCTGTCAGGTACGATGAGAAACTACGAGTTTCTCAAAAGGGAGGAATACCCCAAGCAACGAAGTCTCCCCCGCCCCGACCACCCCTCCCACAGCAGCAGTTTGGTGTCAGTCTGCAGTAGTGAGTATTTGCATGTTTCATCTGAGATTTATTATAATTATGTTTTTCAATCTCATATTTAAATTGAATTGTTAATCTAAACAATAAGTGGCTTGGATAAATTTCTGAGTTGATTTTTAAAAAAACCTCTAGTAGTGAATTTCAGGTCAATCCCAGTAATTGTCTCGGTGGCGCAGCGGTAGAGTTGCTGCCTTACAGCGCCAGAGACCCGGATTCGATCCTGACAGGATAGAAACATAGAAAGTAGGTGCAGGAGGAGGCCATTCGGCCCTTCGAGCCTGCACCACCATTCAATATGATCATGGCTGATCATCCAACTCAGTATCCTGTACCTGCCTTCTCTCCATACCCCCTGATCCCTTTAGCCACAAGGGCCACATCTAACTCCCTCTTAAATATAGCCAATGAACTGGCCTCAACTACCTTCTGTGGCAGAGAATTCCACAGATTCACCACTCTCTGTGTGAAAAAAAACTTTCTCATCTCGGTCCTAAAAGACTTCCCCCTTATCCTTAAACTGTGACCCCTTGTTCTGGACTTCCCCAACATCGGGAACAATCTTCCTGCATCTAGCCTGGGATCAAAGGCAGGAGAATGGGATTAGGAGGGAGAAATGGATCAGCCATGATTGAATGGCGGAGTAGACTTGTTGATCCGAATGGCCTAATTCTGCTCCTATCACTCATGACTGTGGGTGCTGTCTGTATGGAGTTCGCCCGTTCCCCCGTGACCTCGTGCGTTGCTTTTGCCTTCTCCGGTATGCTCCCACTTCCCAAAGAAGTGCGGGTCGATAGTTTAATTGGTCTCTGCAAAAATGCCCCTGGTGTGCAGGGAGTGGGTGAGAAAGTGGGATAGCATAGAACTATTGCGAACGGGTGTTCGATGGTCGGCCTGGACCCGATGGGCTGAAGGGCCTGTTTCCACGCTGTATCCTGCAATTAAAATAATAGCGGGGGAGTGGGGAGAAGGGGAGAGATGGCGCTGGGGGCCTCTCTGATTGCACGAAAAATCCTCTTTCACAAAGTGATTGATGCAAAGGAATTAAAATACAATTCTCCTCTCGAAGCACCCCCATCTCATTCTCTTATTGTTAACCCAATTTTTTAAAACTGCCTTCATCCTTGACCAGGATTTTGTTCATCAAGTTCCACATTGTTGGCACAATCTCTGAAGTATTTGAAAATACTCTTGCAAAATACCTTGGGAATATTTTACAAAAATGAATGTAAATTAATTATTATGGTGTGGCTTTTTACTTAACGTTTTCATAGAATTGACATGTGTGCAGCCAAGCTACTATTTTACCACAATCTATTCCTTTTTCTTTAAAAACCCACCAGCCTCCGAGACAAAGAGAATGGAGAAACTATTCCTCTCGTAATGAGACAGACAGTGCAGTTCCTGAAACAAAATGGTATGTCGTACTTCTCATCCTGTGTGAATTCCCGGAATGGCGGGACTGTCGTATGTTGAAAGACTGGAGCGGCTAGGCTTGTATACACTTGAATTTAGAAGGATGAGAGGGGATCTTATCAAAACATATAAGATTATTAAGGGGTTGGACACGTTAGAGGCAGGAAACATGTTCCCAATGTTGGGGGAGTCCAGAACCAGGGGCCACAGTTTAAGAATAAGGGGTAGGCCATTTAGAACAGAGATGAGGAAAAACTTTTTCAGTCAGAGAGTTGTAAATCTGTGGAATTCTCTGCCTCAGAAGGCAGTGGAGGCCAATTCTCTGAATGCATTCAAGAGAGAGCTAGATAGAACTCTTAAGGATAGCGGAGTCAGGGGGTATGGGGAGAAGGCAGGAACGGGGTACTGATTGAGAATGATCAGCCATGATCACAATGAATGGTGGTGCTGGCTCGAAGGGCCAAATGGCCTCCTCCTGCACCTATTGTCTATTGTCTAAGAATGTTGGCTTTTAATATGATTTACTCTGTGGAGAATTACAATCTCTCCCATTCAGTTGTCAATATGGATAAAACCTACCTGGCGATTTTCTAATTCTGAACAATAGTTTTCCAGCTAAAGTCACAAAGTTCTGGAGTAACTCCGAGGGTCAGGCAGCATCGCTGGAGGTCACGGATAGATAACGTTTCAGATCAGGACTCTCCTCCATCATGAGAGGAATGGATCGGGTAGATGCAGAGTCTCTTGCCCAGAGTAGGGGAATCGAGGGCCAGAGGACATAGTTTCAAGGTGAAGGAGAAAAGATTTAATAGGAATCTGAGGGGGTAGCTTTTTCACACGGAGGGCGGTTGGTGTATGGAACAATCTGCCTGAGGAGGTAGTTGAGGATGGGGCTATCCCATCGTTTACAAAACTGTTGGACAGGTACATGGATAGGATAGGTTTGGAGGGTTATGGACCAAGCGCAGGCGAGTGGGACTAGGGTAGCTGGGACATTGTTGGCCGGTGTGGGCGCGTTGGGCCGAAGGGCCTGTTTCCACACTGTATCAATCTATGACTCTATGACTCCAGTCTGAAGAAGTGTCCCACCTTGAAACGGGGGTTGAGGGGGGGGGGGGGGGGGGGAATGGTACAGTTTGATAGCCACAGGGGAAAAGGATCTCCTGGGCGTTCTGTGCTGCATCTTGGTGGAACCAGTCTGTTGCTGAAGGTGATCATCGGGTTGACCAGTGTGTACAGTGAAAAGCTTTTGTTGGGCTAAAGGTCCTATTTCCATGTTGTATCTCTAAGACTAAACCAGAAACAGCTTACTACACTGTTTTTTTGTGTTTAGCACTTCAAACTGAAGGAATATTCAGGAGATCGGCCAACATCCAGATCATTAAGGAGATCCAGAAGCTATATAATCTGGGTAAGTGTCCGTCTGGTCAATGTAATCACCTGACCACTCATTCATTAAGTGGTGATAGTGAAGGAAACATCAACTTGTATTCTCAACCCTGTGACCAGCTTCGTTTATTTAGGAAGGAACTGCAGATGCTGGTTTTCGCCAAAGATAGACACAAAATGCTGGAGTAACTCAGCGGGACAGGCGGCATCTCTGGAGAGAAAGAATGGGTGATGTTTCGTGCCTGAAGAAGGGTCTCGACCCGAAATGTCACCCATTCCTTCTCTCCAGAGATGCCGCCTGTCCCGCTGAGTTACTCCAGCACTTTGTGTCTCTCTTTGTTTTTATAGGTAGGGGTGACGTTTTGGGTCGAGACCATCAGTCTGAAGATGGGTCTCCATCCTAAAGGTCACCTGTTCCTTTTTCTCCAGAGATGCTGCCTGCCCCACTGAGTTACTCCAGCATTTTGTGTCTATCTTCGGTGTAAACCAGCATCTGCAGTTCCTTCTTGCAAAATGTTAGGGGTCAGACACAAACTTGATAATTTCCCAGAGTTATTGTTAAATGACAGTCTGTGAATATTTCAGTTCACATTGTATTTGAGCTGTTTCTGTTACTGAAAAGGGATGTTGTAATGGAGCCCATCTTCATTCCAGTCGGCTGCCAATATTTCTGTCCAACCTGCTCAGGTTCTCGGCCAAGGTGACTGTACGGGCTTGTGTGGTATCTCTGGGAATAAAACACACTGTGCTGGAGCAACTTAACGGGTCAGGCAGCATCTGTTGGGAGTATGGTCAGGAGACGTTTCAGGTCATTGCCCTTCTTCAGACTGATTGTAGCAGGGGAGAGAAGGTTGGAAAAGAGGTGGGGCCCTGGACAAAGCCTGGTAGATGGAGCAGACGTTCATCTTCACAAGTCAAGACAAGTCTTCCAATTCTTCCCATTCCTTCTCTCCAGAGGTGCTGTCTGTCCCGCTGAGTTACTCCAGCGTTTGTGTCTATCTTTGGTTCGAAATAGCATTTGCAGTTCCTTCCCACATGTCCATCTATTAATTAAGGGGGAAAAAAGGGGACTCGAAGCAAAAGGTGACGTTTTGGGTCGAGACCCTTCTTGGATACAGGTGAGGGGGGGGGGGGTTGATTGGTATATAGTTGGACAAAGGCCCGAGATGCGAAAGAGACAAAAGAGTGTCAGATAAGGGGAGAAGAGATAGACAAAGAAATATCAAAGTGAAAGGCTTAGATAGAGTAGATGTGGAGAGGATGTTTCCACTGGTGGGAGAGTCTAGGACTAGAGGTCACAGCCTCAGAATTAAAGGATGTTCTTTTAGAAAGGAGATGAGGAGGAATTTCTTTAGTCAGAGGGTGGTGAATCTGTGGAATTCTTTGCCACAGAAGGCTGTGGAGGCCAAGTCAGTGGATATATTTTAAGGCAGATACGGATTGATTCTTGATTAGTACGGGTGTCAGAGGTTATGGGGAGAAGGCAGGAGAATGGAGTTAGGAGGGAGAGATAGATCAGCCATGATTGAATGGCGGAGCAGACTTGATGGGCTGAATGGCCTAATTCTATTCCAATCACTTATGATCTTATATGGATAGATGGGGGGAGGGGGGAGATGGGGGGGGGGGGGGGGTTGTAACCTAAGATTGGAGAATTCAATGGGTCTCGACCCGAAACATAACCCATTCCTTCTCTCCAGAGATACTGGGTTACTCCAGCTTTTTGTGTCTATCAATGTTCATACCATTGGGTTGTGAGCTCAAATCAAATCAAATCAAATCAGACACAGGTCTGCCACCAATTTGCCGGCGACTGGTGGCACTGTAATACTCTAGGTACATACGATCAATCAAACTCGAGGACGATGGGTAGATCAAAGGTGACCGTACAGAGAGCAGGTTACAGTTGCTCAGCATTGTAGAGTCCCAGTTCTAGAGATGATGTCCAATGTCTGCAATGAGGTTGGTCGGAGAATCAAAACTGCACCCTCATTTATCGGACTGTTCAGAAGTCTGAAAACAGGGGGGGGGAAGCTGTTGCTGAGTCCAGTGGTTGGTGGTTTCAAGCATGTGTTTCCTGTCACCTGATGGAAGCGGGGAGAAGGAATGACCGGGAAGAGACAAGTCTTTGATCATGTTGGCTGCTCTTCCAGGGAAGTGTAGATGGAGTCCGTGGGAGGGGAGGTCAGGGGAAGGGAGATGGAGTCCGTGGGAGGGGAGGTCAGGGGAGGGGAGGTCAGGGGAGGTCAGGGGAGGGGAGGTGGAGTCCATGGGAGGGGAGGGGAGATGGAGTCCATGGGAGGGGAGGTCGGGTGGGGAGGTCAGGGGAGGGGAGATGGAGTCCGTGGGAGGGGAGGTCAGGGGAGGGGAGATGGAGTCCATGGGAGGGGAGGTCAGGGGAGGGGAGGTCAGGGGTGGGGAGATGATGTCCGTGGGAGGGGAGGTCAGGGGAGGGGAGGTGGAGTCCGAGGGAGGGGAGGTAATAGAAACATAGAAAATGGTGTGATTATTTGCAAGGATGTTTGCGAGGGAATGCACATTCCAATAGTCGGGACGTTGATGTATTCCGTGGAGACTAATATTATCTGCAATTTCAACTTCAGGGAAACCCATTAAATTTGAAGAATATGGAGATGAGCATATTCCTGCTGTTATCTTGAAAACCTTCCTGCGGGAACTCCCAGAGCCACTGCTCACCTCTCAGATTTACGATCACGTCCAGACCATTGGAAGTGAGTAAGAGTTTACTTTGCCTCTTGTGTTGGTTCCCCATGTGTGCAACTCCAAGAAGCCGGGTTTTCTCCGTCTGTTGAATGAACGGCAGATTTGTTCATATTTCACAATAAACGTTGTTTCATAATATATATCTATATATATATATATACATATATATAAAAAATGCAAACTGGTCCATGTCTGTCTTTACATTACAAGTGTGTAGGTGGAAGCTTCAGATACTTGTTTACCTTTGTTTAGAGATACAGCGTGTAAACGGGGCCTTCGGCCTACCGAGTCCGCACCGACCAACAATCCCTGCACACTAGCACTATCCTACACACTTTAGCCTACAAACCTCTGTCTTTGGAGTGTGGGAGGAAACCTGGGCTTCCGGAGAAAACCCACGCAGGTCACGGGGAGAACGTACAAACTCCGTACGGACTGCACCCGTAGACAGGATCAAACCTGGGTCTCTAGTGCTGTGAAGCAGCAACTCTACCGCTGTGTCATCGTGCCGCCACCATGTCATCTTGTGATGTTCAAATCAGCATTGTTTCACCCACTATATTTGTTTATAAATTAAAACCTACCCCTGGAAGAATATATTGTGCGAACCTGCCTATGGTCATTTTGTCATCTGATTTTCTAATCTGCCTGCACGATCACTCCTCTTGCCCTTGTGATCATCTTTGTTTCAAGTTGAGACTCAAGTTTCAGGCAACCACGCCACTCTCCTATTTAATATGAACTTGATCATATTTTGATTACTATCCCAAACACTTTTTTTTCTCCAAAATTTCTAACTATCAGGTGGTGCAGCGGTAGAGTTGCTGCCTTACAGCGCTAGAGACCTGGGTTTGATCCTGACTACAGGAGCTGTCTGTACCGAGTTTGATCCTGACTACAGGAGCTGTCTGTACCGAGTTTGATCCTGACTATGGGTGCTCCAGTTTCCTCCCACGCTCAAAAGACGTACATGTAGGTTAATTGGCCTCGGTAAAATTGTCCCTAGTGTAGTAGGATGGTGCTAGTGTACGGTGTGGTCACTGGTCGGAGTGGACTAGGTCGGCCAAAGGGCCTGTTTCTGCGCTGTATCTCTAAACCTAACCATGTTGTATAATGAGTTAGAAAAAATCACTGGAGCAACTCAGCAGGTCGGGCAGCATCCGTGTAGGAAAATGGACCAATGACATTTAGGACTCAAGAGCCCCTCCAACCCAAAACATCATCTGTCCATTTCCCTCCACAGACACTGCCTGACATGCAAAGTTCCTCCAGCAATTTGCTTATTGCGCAGGATTCCAGCACCTGCAATCTCTTGTGTCTGCCCCCGTGTCTTGTATATCTGTACAGAGTTTGTACGTTCTCCCCATGACCTGTGTGGGTTTTCTCCGGGATCCCTGGTTTCCTCCCACACCAAAGGCCTACAGGTTAACTGCTTTGGTAAAATTGCAAATTGCCCCTAACGTGCAGGATAATGTTAGTGTACGGGGTGATCGCTGCCCGGCACGGACTCGGTGGGCCGAAGGGCCTGTTTCCGCACTGTATCTCTGAACTAAACCAGCTGTAAAGAAGTTTATTCCTTTGGAACGGGTGGCAAGGGTTATGGGGAGAAGGCAGGAAAATGGAATTGGAGGACAGAGATCAGCCATGATTGAATGGCAGAGTAGACCCGATGGGCCGAATGGCCTAATTCTACTCCGATAACTTATGTTTGATTCCTTGTTCAATAAATCTCTGTACTTAAATTACATGAAACATTGTGCGATATTGTTCGTGGGAACTTGCTAAGCCACATTTCTCGGGTTACATCAGTGATCACACCAAGCACACCCGGAGATTATTTCCTTTTGTGTCTCCGATTTAATTTGTGCTCTTGTTCCTCAGATTGCCTGAGCATAAACTCGTGCTACAACTCCTGCCTGACCCATGGCAAATCCAACCCCGCGCGTTACAGGTTAATTGGGCTCCGTGATTTAATAGAAACCTGGCGGGTAACGTTTTCACACAAAGGGTGGTGGGTGTAAGGAACCAGCTGTCAGAGGAGGTAGTCGAGGCAGGGGACTATTGCAACGTTTAAGAATCATTTGGACAGGTGCATGGATAGGACAGGTTTAGAGGGATGTGGGCCAAACGCGGGCGGGCCAGTGCGACTAGCGTAGATGGGACATGTTGGGCCGAAGGGCCTGATTCAACGCTGTATGACGCTGTGACTCCATAAGCGGAACAAATTCACTCTGCCGTGAGCTAATCCAAGAAATGAGCCCTGCGTGCTTCTAAATTAAACAGTTTGAAGGTTATTGTTGGCATGCCTGATCTACCAGTTAATCATAGTCTGAAGTGGTGCTCAGGCATGTGTTAACAGATGGAGGCTCAGGAGATAAGGTTTGCCCAAATATATCTATAGATTAAAAAAACAACAATTTAACCTTTAGCTTTATTTTTCTCGTTTTCCTGGCATTTATGAAATTCTGGATCATCTCCCAACCCTGGGAACAAGGCTGATTCTGCAAAGCCAGTGAACATTTGCGTTTAGCCTGTGGCTGTGTTGCACTTGTTATGTGCTCTGTGTAAATAATAGCTCACTGCAGGAAGAGAACGTTGGTAAGATATATTCAGATGTCCTTTAATGTAAACGCTTTCAAGCAGTTGCTTAGAATGCATCGTGGTTCTTCCCGTCCTGAGGAATGGGTTTTGATATTTTTGAATGGGAAACGAGGGTGTCACGGTGGCGCAGCGGCAGAGTTGCTGCCTCACAGCGCCCGAGACCCAGGTTCAATCCTGTCTTTGCGGAGTTTGTGACTGGGGGTTTTCTCCGGGTTCTCTGGTTTCCTCCCACACTCCAAAGATGTGCAGGTTTGTGGGTTAATTGGCTTCTAAGGATTGGCCCTAATGTGTAGGATGCAAAAAGTGGCGTAACATAGAACTAGTGTAAGGGTGATTGATGGTCGGCGTGGACTCAGTGGGCCGAAGGGCCTGTTTCCACACTGTATCTCTAAACTACACGAAAACCACAGCAATCCTCACGTCTCCAGCAAAATCGCCCTGTAATGAAACTGTAGGCCCAAAGGAATAAAACAATGTCAAAGGCTTGTTGTGACAATTTCTTTTTAATTTAAACATTTAGAGCCACAGACATTTTCTAATGTCTGAAGAAGGGTCTCGACCCGAAACATCGCCCATTCCTTCTCTCCAGAGATGCTGCCTGACCTGCTGAGTTACTCCAGCATTTTGTGAATAAATACCTTCGATTTGTACCAGCATCTGCAGTTATTTTCTTATACTTTTCTAAGATGATGTTCATTTGTGCACAAACTGCAGAATGAGCTTTATGTTGAATGACCTGTTGTGAGCTGAGATATAAACTGAGGCTGGTAATCCAGTGTAACACCGACGGAGGGCTGCATTGTCTGAATGCAACAGGAAAGAGATGCCTCCAATTGCTGCTGCATTTGTTCTCGGTGAGCGGCTGGCTCGGTGGCGCAGCGGTAGTGTTGCTGCCTCACAGTGCCAGAGACCCGGGTGCAATCCTGAGTACGGGTGCTGTCTGTATGGAGTTTGTACGTTCTGCGTGGTTTTTCTCCAGTTTCCTCCCACACTCCAAAAGACGTCCAGGTTTGTAGGTTAATTGGCTTCGGTAAAATGAGTGTGCAGGATAGTGTTAGTGTGCGAGGATCAATGGTTGGCGCGGACGCGGTGGGCTGAAGGACCTGTATCTCCAAACTAAACAAAAACTGGGGCATTCAAAGGAGTGGAGGCAGTTCTGTCTTGTGCTTTGGCCCCTAATTATCTTGCATCAAAAGAGGTAAACAAAGTTAGGTCATTATCACATTACCGTGAGTGGGAGATTGCTCTGCACAAATTGATTCCTTAATTGGCTGGAAGATGCAACATATGCACCTGGAAAAGTACAGCACAGGAAGAGGCCCTTCAGCCCATAATGTCTGTGCTAAACATGATGTCAAAGACCAAAGATAGGCACAGGTTAGGTTATGTTTCGGGTCACCCATCATTTCAATCTGAAGAAGGGTCCCGACCCGAAACTTCACCTGTCCTATTCCTCCAGAGATGTTTCCTGACCTGCTGAGTTAATCCAGAACATTGTGTCTATCTTTGTAAGAAAATAACAGCAGATGCTGGTACAAATCGAAGGTCAGGCAGCATCTCAGGAGAGAAGGAATGGGCGACGTTTCGGGTCGAGACCCTTCTTCAGACTGATTCAACAATTGTGTCTATCTTTGGTATAAACCAACATCTGCAGTTCTTTAGTTCTACATGATCCCAGGATCAACTCTTATCTGTCTGCACATTATCCATATCCTTCCATTTCCTGCATATCCTTGAGCTTACCCAACAATCTCTTAAATGCCACCAGCTCCCCAGGCAGGATATTCTAGACACCACCACACTCTCTGCATGTCTTGAACATGTCTCTGCATGTCTCCACTTAAATCTTGTGCCTCTCACCATAAAGCTGTGCCCACTAGTAATTGATATTACCTTCCTGGAAATATCATTTATGACAGATCATAGTGCACGGGTGGCAGTGGTAGAGTTGCCACCTCACATCACCAGAGACCCGGGTTTGATCCTGACTACGGGTGCTGTCTGTACGGAGTTTGTACGTTCTCCACGTGACCTGCGTGGGTTTTCTCCGGGATCTCTGGTTTCCTCCCACACTCCAAAAGACCTGCAGGTTTGTAGGTTAATTGGCTTCGGTTAAAAATTATAAATTGTCCCTTGTGTGCAGGATAGTGCTAATATACAGGGTGATCGCTGGTCAGCATGGACTCAGTGGGCTGAAGGGCCTGTTTCTGTGCTGTATCTCTAAAGCCTAAAGAACTGGCCCTTCGGCCCATGCTGTTTGTGTCAAACATGATGCCAGGTTAGACGACGTCTGGATTATTCTGAGGTGCTGAAAGGTGTTGTATAAATACCATGCCTTACATCTTTCAACAATTACGTACGGCCCTGAAATATTTAATCACGGGGTGAACAGTCAGTGCAGGGAGAGAGATTTGTGCTGATGAGGATGAAATTAACTTCCATTCCAATAACGAGTGCGTTTGCCAGAAGTATTTGTGAGGAGAATGTCTAAAGATGTTGGAGAAGAGTATTTCTGCGTAGAAAGATAAGAAATGGAAAGTAGCATTATCCATGCATGTCAGACCCTGCGTTACAGATTGGTCAGTGCACCAGGAGAAAGGAATCCACTTTCTCAAGAAATAATAGTTGATAGTTCTTCACTGTGGAGCCTTTCGACACCTAATGCAGGCAGGCAGGGAGAAAATGGGTTATAAATAGCCTCTTTTTTTTATCGGTATAGAAGTAAATGGTAAAAGGAATTGTTTTCGTGTTAAACTCCCTGCCACAGAAAGATATGGATCAAAGTAAAATCTGACAGATGTGTACTTTAACTTCCAGCTGTTGAAAGCAGTTTACGTGTAACTCGCTGCAAGCAACTAATGCAGAGACTTCCCGAACACAACTACATCGTGGTGAAACACCTGATCTGCTTTCTCAACATGGTGAGTTTTGCAGAAGGATTTTGGTTACTCTTTACAGAGTGCAGCACCTTATCAAAGTGCAGCAACCTGTGATAATGAGAAATGGATTCATGATTCCTACGTATATTTTTCACTTCACCCCCATCGTCAAAGAAAGGCTTATTAACTCCTCCAAGAAGATATTACCAAATAAGGGTCTAGAGAAGGGTCCCAACCCGAAACGTCACCTATCCATGGTCTCCAGAGATGCTGCCTGAACTGCTGAGTTACTCCAGCACTTTCAAAGGTCTTTTATTGTCACGTGTACCAATTAAGGTACAGTGATATCAGAATTACCGTACAGCCCTACTAAAAAAAAAAGCAAGACACACAACTACATAAAAGTTAACATAAACATCCACCACAGCGGATTCCTCACTGTGATGGAAGGCAATAAAGTGCGGCACGGTGGCGCAGCGGTAGAGTTGCTGCCTTACAGCGAATGCAGCGCCGGACACTCAGGTTCGATCCTGACTACGGGCGCCGTCTGTACGGAGTTTGTACCTTCTCCCCGTGCCCTGCGTGGGTTTTCTCTGAGATCTTCGGTTTCCTCCCACACTCCAAAGACGTACAGGTTTGTAGGTTAATTGACTGGGTAAATGTAAAAATTGTCCCGTGTGTGTAGGATAGTGTTTGTGTGCGTGGATCGCTGGGCGGCGCGGACTCGGTGGGCCGAAGGGCCTGTTTCCGCGCTATATCTCTAAATCTAAAATCTAAAACAAAAAATCTAAAGTCTAATCGTCTTCCCTCTTTATTCTCCCGCGGTCGGGGCAGTCGAACCATCCACACTCGGGGCGATCGAGGCTCCCGAGGCTCCCGCAGCCTGCGGTCAAACTTTGTGTCCTTTTTACCAAATAATCACTATTGCTGCTGTAGATTTCCCGGGTTGCAGCATCTTCTGGAGGGTGGGCAAGTGTCATGCAGAGAAATCTGGATGATTGGGTTCAAGGCCGGGTTCCGACCCGAAACATCACCTATTCCTTTTCTCCAGAGATGCTGCCTGAGTTACTTTTTGTGTCGATTTTTGTTTTAATTCTGATAGACACAATTGCTGGAGTAACTCAGTGGGTCAGCCATTGGAAAATTGTAGACAGACACACAATGCTGGAGTAACTCAGTGGGTCAGCCATTGGAAAATTGTAGACAGACACACAATGCTGGAGTAACTCAGGCAGCATCTCTGGAGAGAAGGAATGGGGGACATCTCAAGACCCTTCTTCAGACTTCTCCTTCCATTGGAAAATTGTTTGCTTCTCTGTTATTACTTGCAATATGTGTGAATTTGGTCTGACCACCCAAATTCCCATGCACTTTGGCTATTCAAGGCATGGAAACTTGTTTATACCTTCGAATGATTAGTGTTATGAGCGGCAGGTTGTGTAGGAAAATAACTGCAGATGCTGGTACAAATCGAAGGTATCACAAAATGCTGGAGTAACTCAGCAGGTCAGGCAGCATCTAGGAGAGAAGGAATGGGTCGAGACCCTTCTTCAGACTGTTATGAGCCCTCAGGTGCAGCCATTGAAGTATACATAACAGGAATAAGTATATATTTATTTTGAATTTTCTTTTGCTGGGTGCCACTCCAAGGGGGGAGTGCCGTTTTAACAGGATGACCGATGGAGTGAGTATCAATTGGACCGGAGATCTGACCAGGGTCTCTGGAGGAACTCAGCAAGTCAGGCAGCATCTGTGGAGGGAAATGGGCCAGTGCCAGATGAAGGGTCCTAATCCAAAATGTCAACTGCCTATTTCCCTCCACAGATGCTGCCTGACCTGTTGAGTTCCTCCAGCAGTCTTTTGCTCCAGGTCCCAGGATCTGCAGTCTTGTGTTTCCATCGACGTACTGTATATTGAGCTCATTGATGATCTTTGGTCTGCGTTCCCCATCGGTGTGGTGACCAGATTGGTTGAGACTTTTATATTGCCAGGTAGCTGAGTCTTGATGGTCTAATGCTTTGCATGTTGTTAAAGTCTAATTAAGTTTCTTTTGCGTTAGGTATCCCAGCAGAGCATTTTCAATAAAATGAACCCCTCAAACTTGGCTTGCGTCTTTGGAGTGAACCTTATCTGGCCCCTAAAAGGACCTGCCACCCTGCAAGCCCTCCCCCCTATAAACATGTTTACGGAGCTGATCATTGAATACTACGACCAAATCTTCAGCTCCAGGATTCTGCCCAATGAGGTGTTGCCATGAATGCCTTTTGGAAGCTGCACATAACCTCGGTAAGAGAACTGAACCAAGTGGCGATCTGAATCCATGTTAAACCCACAGGATGACCTGTATTACTTGAGCCAGTTGCACTGCTAAATGGAAATCCTTCATAATACTTGGACGTCACGCGTCACCAAGGTGGCGAAGGAGCCGAGGATGAGAAAGCGATCAGTTTTAAACATGGTATTTAAATGTAACCTAATTCCTCCTCCATACTGCACGATTGTAGACAGACATCGTTTGCTTTTTACAATGATGGTGGCGTTGAATTTAAAGATCATTCCGTGGGATGCCTGCTTCTGCCTTGCAAAGCTCTGGTTTCCATGGTGTAAGAGATGCAAACTGAAGATTAGGCTGGCTTTCCTCCTACGCTGTTGGTGTGTGTGTGTGTGTGGTGCAAAGCCTGAAACATAATTAACAATTTGATACCAAAATGAATAATCCGCATGGACAATTTATTTGGGTCACGTGGTATCAAGATTCTATTCTAGTCGTGCCTTGATAATATTTTCTAATTTTACAGTTTTGGTGTGGGATAACATAATTATTTAAGTTCAATATTTCTTTAGCTACTGAGAGGAGAGAGAACTAATCAGAATTTAAAAGTTTCTATTACCAAGGGCAGCTAGTGGAAATATTTTGGATGAGCCATTTAGGAATGTATTATGTGATTTCAGTAAAATCTCAAACTGCACAGAATAATTTATAAGTTTTTTTAAAAAAGCTTCCACTATCTTATGGTTTCCTTTTGTATTTTATACATAGATTCTACTGTTATAGACTCTCCAGACACTAATGCTGAAAGATTTAATTTTATGAGCCAAGAATAATCAGTCGTTTGATTGGAGTACTTTTTACTTTGCATTATTGCAGAGGCGAGACTTTCAATTCAA
Organism: Rhinoraja longicauda; assembly: GCF_053455715.1. Classification (NCBI taxonomy): domain Eukaryota; kingdom Metazoa; phylum Chordata; class Chondrichthyes; order Rajiformes; family Arhynchobatidae; genus Rhinoraja; species Rhinoraja longicauda. The sequence goes on along the minus strand of NC_135972.1, from coordinate 7,394,746 downwards.
CAGACCAGGCTTGCTTCAGTGTTAAAATGAATCCAGTGAATCAGTGTTAAAATTAACTAGTGTTAAAATGAGTCCAGCCAACTTGAAATTTATGTAGAGAGGAGTTTGCATTTTCATCCATTTAAAACAAGAAATATAGCACATACTCCTTTGCCTAGTTTTATTAATAACAGCAAATAATCATATTTTTCAAGGATGTTTTTGATTGTTTTTCTGTCTAGAATAGGTTGAGTTCCATGTTTGCCACTGGTATAAACGGTAGCAATTAAATACAAATGTTATTCGGCATTATTGTTTGAGATACGGTTCGCATCATTCAAGACAAGAGTGTTGATCACCAGCAAAGATACTGGCGAGGAGTCTTCACAGGTCCCTTATCCCCAAGAGGAGCAAAGAATGGTTACGCCAAGGGACAACGATGACAAACCAATGTAGCCTGGAATCCTCGTGACTTTATTTCCATGTTAAATGTATTAAGCTTATGCCCTGCATTTGGAAAGAATTAAATGCTATATAAACATCAAGACACAAGCCTATTTATGCTTTTTTTGTTATTAAAATTAAGAAACGTGCCAGATCCTACTCAGAATTTTGACTTTCTGTATTTATATTAAAGATGTTCAATGATTAGGTCGGCAATATTTTGTAATTTACTGTTTTTCCAAAACTTTCATTGTTTCTTGTATTCGATGAGGTTCTGTAACGAAGGTCAATTGGCTTGATTGGTCTCTTGTGTTCGTGTTTTCTACACACTCAATAAACTGATTTAAACTGTAGGTCACACAAACTGGATGATTATTTTTTCCTCTAATAAGGTACTTAATTCATGTGCAGATTATGCAGCAAAGAAGTTCTTTTCAAACCTGGGCAGAAGTACATTGCAAAAGATTGTGGGTAAAAGGTCATTCTTAAATATTTTTTGCTACTCATTTAGTCACCACTCAACTTCTTCCATGAAAGTTCATGACAGAGGCTGTTGGAATTGTTCCACATCCTTGGACTCTTCCCCTAATAGCTAATGGCCTCAAAAAAACACATAAATCAGTGAATTCCTAGGACCAAAAGCTTTTGCTAATAATATTTAACAATAATTCAATGTACTTGATTTAAGATCTACAACCTCTGACTGGACGAGAGTTCTCTTGATTAGATGCTCCCTCCTAATGCACCATCTTGAAATGGGTTTGAGATACTGGTTCGGACTAGTGTTACAGGAATTTCCATCAGCCATGTAAAATGAGATTTTAGGTTGATCACCTTTGCTGCTAGCATATCATACTTTATTGCCGCTATGAGTTACTTCTTAAGATATCAATGGACAAGTAGAGAAAATAATTGGAATATTGGCTCAGTAATGGATATTATCAAACTGTTGGATAAATCATTAAAAACGGATCAGAGAGCAATTGGATTATTCAACAAATAATGTACATAATCCCTGAATGAAGAATATTAATTATTCTGCTGCATCTCCATTTTTGGGATAATTTTAAAACCATTTTGCTTCAATGATTTGAATTAATTGGAACAATTTAAAATTAATCTGTTATGGTTGCTTCAAGATGTAATTTAGTACTACTTGGAGTCACAGAATATAAGCCTTTGGTGCTGAAACATTGAACACAGTACAGGAAAGAACTGCAGATGCTCGTTTAAATCGAAGGTAGACAAAATGCTGGAGTAACTCAGTGGGACTGACAGCATCACTGGAGAGAAGGAATGGGTGACATAGAAATATAGAGAATAGGTGCAGGAGGAGGCCATTTGGCCCTTCGAGCCAGCACCGCTGACGTTTCGGGACTGATGAAGGGTCTCGACCTGAAATGTCACCCATTGCTTCTCTCCAGAGATGCTGCCTGTCCCGCTGAGTTACTCCAGCATTTTGTGTCTACAGCACAGAACATGGTCTATATCCCTCTATTTCATGCTATTTCACATTTATCTAAATGCCTCCAAAACATTGCTATTGTGTCTGCTTCTACCATCTCCCACTTTTCAACAAAAAAAAAAAGGGTTGTAAATTTCCTTTAAATTTATTCCACTCGTTTGAAACCTTTACATTCTAGTATTTTCACCCCAGGAAAAAAGATTATCAATGCCCCACAATTTCATACTATTTGCTGTCTGGCAGGCCTGTGAAAAAAAATCCAAGTTTGTCCAATCTTTCTTTAAGGCCCAATCCCTTATTATAACCCAATCCCCAGCAGCTGCTGAACATTGTCTGCACCCTCTGAAACCTGCCACGTCCTCCTTGTGTGATGGCCAGAGCTTCAAACAGCCCTCAAAGTCGACAAAACGGAAATTGTATACAGCTGCAACATTACATACCAATTTCATGCTCAAGGCCCTGCCAAATGGAGGCGAGAAGGCAGCTCACTGGTTAGTGGTTTATTCACAAAATGCTGGAGTAACTCAGCAGGTCAGGCAGCATCTCGGGAGTCTGAAGAAGGGTCTCGACCCGAAACGTCACCCATTCCTTCTCTCCCAAGATGCTGACCCGACCTGCTGAGTTACTCCAGCATTTTGTGAATAAATCGATTTGTACCAGCATCTGGTTATTTTCTTATATCACTGGTTAGTGGTCCTGCTTCAGGTCAGAAAGTACAGGTTTAAATCACATCAGGCAGAGATTGGAGATGTTTTTCTAGATGGCCACATAGCAGTCGAATGAATTGGGCAAAACTCTTCCTGCAGTTGATTAATCAAACTAGTACAATTATGGTAACAATCACAGGGACATCCAACCTGCAAACTATTTCCTCATTGCCTCAGTCTCTGGGGAAACCGCACACATCACTAAAGTATTATGGCTTAAAAATATTACCTTGCACTAAACATTCACATTATTTCCTTTATCATGAATCTGTACACTCTGGATGGCTTGATTGTAATCATGTATTGTTTTTCTGCTGGTTAGCATGCAACAAAAGCTTTTTACTGTACCGCGGTACATATAACAAGAAACTAAACTCACCCTAAATATTTCTGATCCACTGCTACAGGTAGTTCAGCTGTCTCATTGCTCCAGATATCATTTGATTCAGACCTCCAGTGCTGACAGGGTGCACGTTCTTAGGTCATGAAGTACACTCTCCCACTTCCTGGTGTGACAATAGGTGCAGGAGTAAGCCATTCGAGCCAGCACCACCATTCAATATGATCATGGCTGATCATTCTCAATCAGTACCCCGTTCCTGCCTTCTCCCCATACCCCCTGACTCCGCTATCCTTAAGAGCTCTATCTAGCTCTCGCTTGAATGCATTCAGAGAACTGGCCTCCACTGCCTTCTGAGGCAGAGAACAGAGGCAGAGTGGCGGTGAATCTGTAGAATTCATTGCCACAGAAGGCTGTGGAAGCCGTTAAGGCACAGATAGATAAGATTCTTGAATAGCACAGGTGTCAGAGGTTATGGGGAGAAGGCAGGAGAATGGAGTTAAGACGGAAAGATAGATCAGCCATGATTGAATGACAGAGTAGACTTGATGGGCTGAATGGCCTAATTCTGCTCCTATCACTTATGAACTTCCTCCTACATCGCAGAGGTGCTGGCTGTCAGGTTATTTGGCCACTCTCGTGGAGGGAAGGAGAATCAACATTCACAGGCCGTGAGAAGATAGGTAACAGGGAAATAAAATGTGGGACTGCTCCAAGAACTGGCATTGAGTTTATGGGCTGATTAGCCACTCGTGATGCAAGGAAATGCAAAATACTAATTTGGACTCCCACACACATGAAAAAAAAGTACACATCAGACCAGTATTTGAAATTAAATAATTTTATTAAAGTGAATGACATGCTAAGAAAGACAAATTCAGACTCTTTGCTAAATTATGATAATGGATATGGTAATCCTATAATCCAAACAATTAATATTAATGACTCCCAACCAGGCTAAAAGAGAAGTCACGGGACGAGGCTGCTCTTTTCTGGACTTGAAACATCAAGCTCTGCCCTCATCAGGACATTACAATCCAACATGGTCCTGGAGTGGCATTGCAATCGCAGAGGCATTTTCCTCCAGTTCAGATTTTAAACCAAGGTATGCAAACTAACATCAGATAAAGAGCAGGGAACCTGGCCTCAAATATTGGCAAAACAGTGTAGCATTTGTTCTGCGTGGGATATTGCTGGTGCAGAATGGCTGCTGCATCTGCTGCCATCCATAACTGCACTTCATTCATTCATTCATTCATCGACTTACAGGTGATATACAAATGCAGATTGCTCGTACAACACAGTTGCTTATTATCAGTACTGTATCGAACTATGATCCAAGAGAGAGGCGCTCTTGATTGGGGGAAATGAGATTGCAAACATTGTGCAAAGTAGGTCCAGGAGGAAGTGTGGGCGCTGGCGATTGGCAAACACATCCGCACTACCGGAGAATGGGCAAAAGCAAATGGATGAGAGAAAAAGTTAAAGATGAGGGGAAATGATGCTAACAGAGGGGGGAAAAACCACTGAAATGGAATAGGTGGAATTAGACTGTACAACAATGATGAGAGTAAGAATTCCTAACTCAGTCATTTAACCTGACAATGGGCTAGAAATACCTGCATAATAAACTTTGGGTGATAGAACAAAATAAATGATCAAGAGTGGGGGGAAGAAACAGCACCAATGTCAACAACAGCATATTTTTCATTTGAATACTTTTTGCCTTTACATGAAGCATTTTATAAATACATGGATGTTTCAATTAAGAAAATGTAGTTTATTTACAAATCTATCATCTGAATACTTTCTGCATCTGGTGGCAATCTTTTTTTTAAAAACTTTTTTAAATTTTTTTTATTGCTGCAGTTCCATATCTTAACAAAATGCTCACAAATCCATTCGACATATTTGCACTTTTTCCTTCCACATACCATGGGCAGAGCCACATAAATATCAAAGTAGCAGAACAGTATAATACTGATTGATTTTCTTAGATATCTAAGTGTATTCATTCAATAGTGATTACTGAAATCTATAATTTTGAAAACTTTGCTTCCGTATACCACCCACCCAGTGATTAGTGTGCAACCATGTTCAATTTTCTAGAGAGGAAAAAGTAAAGCACACTGTCTAAAATCTTCCATGTGCACAAGCAACATCTTCAAAGCCTGCCTTCCATTTTGGGCTGTTAAAACAGAAGCAAAACTTTTAAAGTGGCAGTTTGGCTCAAAATGATTATTCAAGATGATGCCAGGTAAAGGTGGAAAAGTACGAGGAAGAGACGTCTTCAGGCTATTTGTACAATAGACAAGATCGAGAGGAGGCAGGAATTAGCATTAAACTGATGCAGGATGCAATATGTCGTTGACCTAATTAGAACTTCTAATGCCATGAACTACCAGAGTAAAACACATCTCACAATTGTTTGAAGAAACGTAATGAAAAAACTCAATTGTAAGACTTTTGTCTATTTTCAATAGCATTTAAAACATTTATTTTGAACAGACAATTGTGACAAAATTTCTCAGTTCCATTAATCGGCTTAGTTCTGCTCTGGCAAGTGAACCTTCTTAAATTAGGAAAGCAGGCATCTTATTCTCTAGTGTAATTTCTGCATATCAATTAACCTAGTCATCCAATCCAGTGTAGCATTGTCAAAAATACAACCACATATTTCCAAGTGGATTTATAATGTACAATGATTTGATGTCAAGTACAAAACGAAAGATAGTAGAGGTGATTTGGCTGTGCTTTTTCCCCTTTTTTAAAAACAATTCTGCCTTTAAAGGCACTCTGCACGTTTGTTGGCCAACGGATTTATTTTTAAAAAGCCCCATGTAGAAGGAAAAAAACCAAATATATCTACAACACAAATGAAATACAGTTTATTATTTTGCATCTCTTAAAATAAATCTGTTGTCCATATATATCTGCATAAGTTGTGGATAGTTACTCAAATAAATTACTTATCCGTGAAACACAATTAAATTATATACTGTGAAATAGTGTTTCTGGCAGAAGAGTGAATATACCATGCAAACAGAATAAATGAACGATGAATGCAATTTGTTCTTTGTGTATTTCTCTTGTCTTTTTTGTTTAGCAAAATAATAGCATGAATAAAATAATATTTCAATGATATCCTTGACCATCTTTCAGATATACATGAATATGTAATGAGATTTTAAAATAACTGCAAAAGAAGTTTGTTACTTAAGGCTCTTATATGTATGGCACCTAAGGATAGTTAGTGCAAGATTATTCCACTGCTGTGGTAACAGATCACGCATTCAATACACTACAACACATTTGGAATGCTGTCAAAATCTTTGCACTGAACGCAATGTGCTTTTGAGAAGCCTGAGTGGGTTTTTTTGTGCATGCTTGCACTGTGTTAGAAAAATCATGCCACAGAATCCCTTCTGTTTGTTCTACTTTATATCTGTAAATGATTTATTATCTTAGCAAATCTTCCTTATGGAACATTCAACTAAAAATTAAAGATTTCCAAAACCTTCAGCTACACTTCAGCATTTCAAATGATCCACTCAACTGCACCTTGTGATAATTTAGATTCCAATCATATTATTTGTGCGTCAGATTCTGCACATTAAAAAAACCAAATCCACTTTTCCATTTAATTCCTCCATAGTAGACATACACGTAGAAATAAAAACTATGCAATAAAACTAAACATTATAGTGGCACTTGCTAGAGAGCTACTATTAAATCACAACTGTTTGAAGTACAATGACACCAAATGTTCCTTTAAAGTTTGAAATTGTTATATGAAGGAATACTACAGGTTTTTTTAAATTTGTTTTAGAATGTACAATTCCACAATAACCTTGGAGCCCAAATCAACCATGCACTTTGATCACCTATTTTGGTTTACCTCTACCTGAGAAATGTTTCTGATTTTGAAAATGAAGGGGATATGGGCATGCCCTACATGTGGAAGATATCCAGACTTTTAAGCAACGAGCAAGTTAAATATATTTTTTTGGCTTTTCCACTTTCATAATTGTGGTCAAATGTCCCAGAATGTAAAAACCTAACCAAAGATAACAAACACCATATAATTTGCCCATACGGTCCCCATTTGCATGAAGCGCAGCGTTCCTCTTTATATTTTTAAATTAAAAAAAGATCTTTAGAATTTTTTTAAGGTGGATCCAAAAACTTGAATTTGCAAAACGATAGAAAGAAATTCCTGTGTGGATCACGCCAATACAGGCAAAAAAGCAAAGTGCGCTTCCAAGTGTCAATTTATTGGGCCCTGTTCTGCACGAGGGTAATTAGTCCTAAAATCTTCCTTCATTTTGGGGCAACATAAAGCTTGCCCTAATTAGAGATAGCGCACCAGACATTTTACTTGCAGATTCCACTCAATATCAAAGAAGTCATCGGATGAAGCTATTTTTAGTTCCTTCCTTTATAAATATCTAGGGAAAAAAGACCTGTTTGGCTAATATTTGTTTGTTCAAGAGTGTACACCTTTTGTGTAATTCTTCAACGAATAATTGAGTGAATTCAGATATGCACAATATGCAAAACAAATATTAAGTGACTGATTGATTAGATATGCCTCGAAGCCACATCCCATGAAAGTTAACTCATCCCTTTCATTGAGGTACGGCATGTAATTAACTGATAGCAAATGGGTTGATAAAACATGTACAAGCAGATTTCACAATTCGGTTTTAATTTTTTTTTAAAAGAACTACATTGGCAGAATTAAGATTAATTCACTTTGATGCACACTATCCACTGGACAGTCTTTTTGAACTAAACTAGCAGGCCAAGACTTTATCAACCACCACCCACCATCCCACCCTTCAAAAAAAAAATCAACTGCTTAATATTTTATAACTGAACAATTTGTTTTTCACTTTAGTCATCAAAAAACATTTAACCTGAAACATTTACATTGCAAGCCACATCAAAATGCACATTGGCATTAAACCAGTAGCATTTTGTGGTTTTATTTATTTTTTTGTTCACCAGTAAAAGAATATAAAATCTTGTTCATTGAAGTGTTGACTGTAATAAAATAGATTTGCATTGTACTGCACAGTTTTTCCCGGAATTGTGAAAATGGTTGAAGGGAACATGCACTGCCAGAGCAGGTCTAAAGCTTCCCATGCCAAACTGCAGTGGCTCCCTCCCTCCCATGGTGCAGACCCTTTTGTTTTAAATATCAGGAAGACTAGCTAGTAAATCAAGTAGCTGTCTACATTAGTCAATGCTATTGGAGTGTTACTCACTAAATAGGACAAGAGATTTACAAAAAGAAGTAAACCTTTTCATAATTTGTGATCTTTGACTCCGACATCAACATTTTCAGTGCCAATTATTTGTAAGGAGTCTGAGGCAGTTACACGTACCAAGAAGCAGATAGTCCCCCTCCTTCCCCAACATCCCTCAACTCTATCACTATCCCAGGGTTTCTTTTAAATTGTCACTTTTCTGTGATACAAATACAGTACTGGAGGAGGAAACACATTTTTGGCATTTTTTTAAAATATAAATCTGGCAAACAAGTACAGTACTTCAAAAAAAGCAAAGGAGGAAAACACAGCGTTCCTAAAATACCCACTATACTTTTTAAAGATTGGGCTGCACAAAATTGTCAACAGTAAGATATGTTGCAAAAGAAATTTTGCAGTTGTACCCTTTAAATACTTGATAAAACATGTTTCATAGGCATCAGCGGGAAAATACTGTACTTATTATCCCACTTTAAATACTAACCTCATACTTTATTTTATACGTTTCTTACCTATATTAATACTGAAAAAATTAAACTTTGTTTGAATGCTCTGAAGACCCATACATACACAATAAAACCGTTATTTTTGCGCGTCACCTGAATAAATATGTCAGACATCGTCTTAACCGAGTATTTGCATGTTTGAACTTAGTTACAGTAATGTACAGTCCTAAAAACAGATCCTCATTTCACTGGAAAATGCTCTATGTCACAGCTCTGTTGCGGTAAGTGTCAGTCTACTGCAGTGCATTCCAATGCTTATGGGGTTTTTTTTTTCCATTCCTCTCCCTTGAAGCAAACTTGTGTTTAAAACACCTGCTATGGAGAAGTGAAAACGGATTTTGTTTTTAAATCGGCCATTTTCCGGTTCCAGAATCTAAGTTAAGGCCAACATAAAAAAATTTAAATCTCTTTAGCTTTCAAAGTGGTGGCTGAAAGGACTGCAATCACAGTACAAACTACCTGCATGGTGCATTGTTGCTCCACCATTGTCTGCATAGCATACTGCATTGATCAGTTATCACACCTCTCAGTTCCTGCACATAAAAATGTGTAAATATTTCCAAACACAATAATTAAATCTGGACGAGCCAGTTCCTTTAGTTCTTCCCTTGTGACTGCTGCTTTAAGGGGGCTGAAGGATTCCCTGTAGCAGCTGAAGGCTTGATCCATGGGAGGGAAACCAATGGGGATGCTCGCGAGGTGGCTGTGGTTGTCATCATTGTAACCTGGATCACTTGTTCACTCTGCATCAGTCTAATCAGAGTTTTCACGCGTTCCAGCGAGGCTCGAGTTCCTTTCTGTTTAGCTATGAGATTTGTTTTCAATTCTAGACATTTCTGTTAAATAAATAAAAGTTAGACAACTTATGTTCTTCAGCTGGTATATCTGAGATTGATGATGTAGAACTTGAACGTCACTGTTTGAGTTTGTATTCCACACTGAGACATATTAATCTAATTACACAGCGAGGTTGTTCCATCCATCATATCTATGCAAATGACAATTCAAAGTACAATTCTCCTCCAAAATGTCATTTAATCTTTTGAAAACCTATCCAAATTTTCTTTTAAATCATTTCATGATATTTGTCTCAATAGTAACTCCTGGTAGAGTATTTCCTGTAATTCATTGTAAATAAAATGATTTTATTTACCCTATACCAATGAATTATAGGAACGCACTTTTATTTCCCAAATGAGGATCCCAAGTTTATGCTCTTCTTAACTTGTCAAAAGGCAGAATCAATTTTTCAATACTTAATTTATAGCATTTAAAACATTTTATTTCCAATTATTTCCATATGTATAACCTCTCTCGTGTAGATTGATTATCGAAAAAATGTTTACAATTTACCTATATAGCTTCAATATTCTTCTTACAACAAAGAACTACACCCAGTATTCAACCTGCAAACTTCATTGGTTTTACACATTTTACCTACTTGTCCCCAACACAATAAAATAATTAAAATGTAATTGGGATGGCTAAACCTTTGGTGATGGCACGAAATACAATGTATTTGAAATGTTTTATTGAAAATTGATTTAAAAAAATCAATTGATAAGATCAAACTTTAATGGTGAAACCTGAAAGTTGAAATTAAATGGAAATTATAGTAATAGGAATTTATATTTTGTGTACACAAAAGTATCGCAAAATATTGCACGAGTAGGCAAAGATAAAAGACGTTGTAATTTAATGGATATTACACACTACTGAATGTGAGCATATTGCATCTCAAAATTCTGAATTCTGCACAAATACTATTTAAACATGCCTTCAGCTGGTATTATCATTTTGAAATCAATACTCTACTAATACCCTCTATTATATGTATATTTTTAAAATAGCTCTACAAAACACTGCAAACAAAACACTAAAAACAGTTGGAAATACTTATAGACGGTCAGGCACCATCTGCAGGGAAACAGTTCTAATGAAAAGGTTATCAACCTGAAATGTTAGCTCCATTACACTCTTCACAGATGCTGCCCAAACTACATTTTGTATTTTTATATTTCTGTACTTTAAAAATATTGCTTCAACTTTATGAAACATTAGGTTTGTGCATAACATTTATGTAGTATTTGGAATGATTTCAGCAGCATAAGCAGCTCTTTCCATTTGCTCCATACCTACCCTGCTTATCACAAATGCTCATCCCAAAGGAACACGAGTAGGCACTGACAGTCAAAACCTTTGCAATTGGAATAGAACTTTAACAAATTATTTGATTGTGTTCTTTAAAAATATGTTAGGATATACTTTGTTTCTTTTACTCATCATCTCGTCTGGAACTGTATGGGATGTGTGCTTGTGGTTAAGTGAAAATTCAGTTGATGCAAACAAGTAGACCCAATTCTGCACTGTTGTAATATTTTTGCAAACTTTGTCATCCATGAGGAATAAAAACTTTGCTGATAAATGTTATGGAAAAAAAAATCACATGCAGAATCCAGTAAGTCAGTTTCAACTTCCAACTATTACAGATTTAGAGAACTGTAAGCATGAAGCTACTCCTCTGCTAGGCTACTGCATTTAAAATCGAAGGGTAGGATTCGAAGTTAGAGTAAAAAGGAAATTCCGCTGGCACCCCATTATATAAATACTTATTTTATGTTGTACCTGACAAGTGGTTGGTGCACACAAATGGAAATGGAATGGGAATATGTTTTATAATGGACGTTAATTATTTGACCACAACGTTACACAAAAGATTATTATAGGTTATGCAATCTCACCGTTACAGCACTACTGAGCAATCTGTCCTTTTCCTCCAGCTGTTCATGTTCACTCTTTAACTCGGTACCTCGCTTTAAGAGTTTTCTTTTCTCCTCTTCTTTCACTGTGGAAATAACAATAATTCAATATATCACCCGTTCCTAAACCTAATCATTTTACAGCAGGCACATGCAATTCCAGGCATTATTTGCTTTGCTGCAGCTTTTTTTGTAAAGCATACAGAAATTTATAGAACAATCAGATGACAGTCTGAAAGTGGTTTTGTTCGTAATGATTTGGATTCCATCAGGTGACTCTTTAATCAGAATTCAGAGATTCCGAATTACGTCAAAAATAAGAGATTCCCTTGTTATATAAAAAAGCTGTGAATAACAAAAATCATAAATAAGCATGATCTTGTTATTCCATGTATTTCCATTGATGTTTGCAGATGTTTGATTAAAAGTGAATACATTTTACATTACTGAGGTCCTAGCCTGAGGGATTTAGTCAGACTCGTCTGGGAAGAAGCCAACTTGTGTGAAAATGGCACAGGTTAATTAAGCCAACACTGACCCGATTTCAGTTGTTTACTTTAATTAAATTTCTTTATACCTGCAAGCTCAAAAACTACTCTAGGAAGCTTCCACTCAAATTCAGATTCCATACGTCACAGACATTCAAGCTGGGTTTCCTATTTAACAGATCTACCTTTTCTGGCAGTCAGCATCGTGATACAGTGGATTTATTAATCCAACGGAGAACCAAACTGAAATAGCACCATTCCCCTCACCAATATAAGATGACACTGAGATAATGAAGCTAGACACAGCCTAAATTGATAATCAGAGGAAACAGTAGAAGATAACCACTGGTCCATTCTATCAAAATGCTTCTGCAAGGTTGTGCTGATTTACTCTTCATTTATTTCTCTTTGCCCTCTGTGCTACGCATATGCTTCCTCGGGTTACTGTTATGTCCTCATTTGTAACACAGCCAGATTCCTTGGATATGAAAGAATTTCTCACAGGTTTTCATATGCTACCAGGACTGCCCTATCCAAAGCATTGGAAAACTCATTCTTATAGATTGTCAACTTTCTGCCAGAGGATTAACAGCATTAGTTTCCACATAAACATTAAGTTAGCACAATCTCTCTGACCTTTCCAATGTCCCTATGTTATCAAACTGCAACATTCACACAAAGGGTGGTGGGTGTATGGAACAAGCTGCCAGAGGAGGTAGTTGAGGCTGGGACTATCCCATCATTTTAGAAACAGTTAGATGTGTACATGGATAGGACAGGTTTGGAGGGATATGGACTGAGCGCAGGCAAGAGGGACTAATGCAGCTGGGACATTGTTGGCCGGTGTGGGCACGTTGGGCCGAAGGGCCTGTTTCCACACTCTACGACTATCCAGTCTCAGGGGAACAAAAGTAGTGCCTCATAATGACCATTTTCAACCTTGATGTCAAATCGTTCCCAGGGTGAGATTCAGACCACCTACCTCCTCTATATTACTGTACAACTTTGATTCTGCCTCAGCTAATCTGCCACAGAAAAGCTCACCGGATCTTCATCAACTTCACAATTGACCGAGTGAAATATCTCCAGTCCAGCAATCTTTAATTGCCCTTTATAAAGTCAAGGCCATCTAAAACTGTTGAGCATGTCATAACTCAGACCATGTCACCCCTCCCCTTGCCAGCCCACAATGAAACCTGATGAATACCGAGACACAAAGATTCTCATCCTTTCAAATCTCTCTAACCTCGTTCACATCCTCCAACTTGTTACCCCAGAGCTATGTGTTCCTGTAATTACGACCTTTTGAGCATCGAGCAATGTGCCTGCAGCTACCAAGACTTACAATTCTGGAATTCACTCCCCGATTCTCAATGTTTCCGAATTCTCTCTCCTTTTCTATGCCCCTTAAAATCTACGTCTGGCCATTTGATCATGTGGCCTAATATCACCTAATGCCGACAGTGTCAGTTTTGGATTGATAAAGACTCCAGTGTAATGACTTTTGGTTTGAGATGCTAAACGTTCTACACGAACGATAGTTCATCCTGTTCTAAAGCTACTGTTGAGGATTGGTATATTAAAATAAACTTTCAATGTTTAATTAGAAGATTTTAAATGAAAATGGGATAACATAAGAGGCCGAAATCAATTTTTGGAGTTTGAAGATTCAGTTGTAAACTGAAATCTACACGTTCCCTGGAAGGATGGCGTAGAAGTCAGTCAGACCCTGTAGTTGTCCTGCACCACTCAAGTACAGCCACTTCTGGTGTTCAACGTACACTATATTTTCATACCTGCTTTATGTGCAAGATAGGAATGGACAATAGCCAAAGTCCCAGGCCATGATACATTATCTTCTTTCTTTAATACCTGTGTAGACAATAAAAAAAGAAAAAAAACTCGCTAATCTCTCTTAAACAGTGGGATTGGAATTTCTGATTGAAATAAGAAATGTATAAATTGGTCCTAAACTGTAATAATTGTACCCATGTTTAAATGAAAGTAAATTACTCTCATAGCCCATTATTAAAATCTCTAGGGGAACATGGTATTCAGGACATAGTATCTTTGAATCAGTAAAATAATTAAATGGGACCATGATTCTTAAGATTCTCCTTGTAGAAGCTCTGTGGGAAATGTTGGTCGGTGGAAACCAACATCAGATTTCAAACATTTATTTGATTCATTGTTTTCTTTTTCACCTGACTGGATGTGTGTAGTCCCAACAACTTTGAAATGGCTTCACACCATCTAAGCCAATGCAGCCCACTTGATTGGTATTCCAATTCACCGCCATAAACATTCATTTAGACTCGAGATGCAGCACGGGAACAGACCCTTTGGCCCACCGTGTCCACACCGACAGGCCATCACCTCCGACCCTTGCACTATCCTACACACTGGGGACAATTTACAATTATTTTTACCGAAGCCAATTAACCTATAAACCTGCATGCCCGAGTGTGGGAGGAAACCGGAAAACCCACGTGGTCACAGGGAGAACGTACAAACTCCACACAGACAGCACCCAAGGTCAGGATTGGTCCCGGATCTCTGGTGCTGTAAGGGAGCAATTCTACCGCTGCGCCACTCTCTGCTTCTCTCTCTAACATTTTTTCTTCTGCTAGTGCACAATGATTGTACGGTATACTAGCTATAAAATACACTGTAGTTACTGGTCCAGATGGCTCTAATAAACAGCACCAAACTCAACTACCATGCAGGACAAAAGGCTCCAGGTGCATGGGAACATCGCTTCTTGCATGTTCCGCATCAAGGCACACATCATCTCGAGTTGGAAATAAATCAGTTTCTTTAATGTCTGTGTCAATATTCTGGAATCCTTTCCCCAATGGCACTGTGGAATACATTCCCCAGGGGTAAGGCAGCAGTTCAAGACATTAGCCAGCAACACAGATATCCAAAAATCATTTTTAAAAGCCCTATTAGCATCTCATTGAAAGGATGGACTGATTATATCATAAAGTCAATGACTGAAGAATTTCAAATTTGAGACACTGCACGATAGGATAAGATAAAGGTGACATAATTTTGAGATGATATTCCTAAATCTTGGCAATAGAATGGTTGGAAACAGGTGGCCTTCTTCTTTAAGAGACTATCCATCAGCAGCCGATTCGACAATGCAGATCAAAGTTGAGCCCGATTTCACTTCCAAATAAAATGCAGGTGCATTTACAGAGGTAAATACAACTGGAAGCAGAAACCACAGTAAATTTCATCAGTCCTTACTAAAACACCCAAGATTAACTTGGAGGCACCATGGCACAGCAGTAAAGTTTCTGCCTTAACGTGTCAGAGACCGGGTTTGATCCTGCCTACAGGTACCGTCTGTATGAAGTTTGTACGTTCTCCCTGTGACCTGCCTGGGCTTTCTCCGGCTGCACCAGTTTCCTCCCACACTCCAAAGACGTAGAGGTTTGTAGGTTAATTGGCTTGGTATAATGGTAAATTGTCCCCGGTGTGTATGATAGTGTTAGTGTGTGGGGATCACTGGTCAGCATGGACATGGTGGGCCGAAGGGCCTGTTTCCGCGCTGTATCTCTAAACTTTTAAGCTAAACGAACTTGACATTCCAGCTAAGATCCGCTGGCACAATTCCTTGGTTTGCATTACTGAGATAATTACTTTCATCAGCTTAGCAGTAATGGTTTTATTCTGCCTCCTAAATGTAACATTCATTTGGTGAGAAAGGGAGCTACCTGTACCTTTTCTTGGCATCTGGGGCATACCCACACCCCCTTGGGAATTGTCTTAAGCGGAGGTTCCAAACATTCCAAATGATAAACACGAGAACAAGTATCACACAAAAGTAGTTGACCACTACGTTTGCACACTGTACAGTAGTCTTCATGAATGTCATCCTGCAATACAAAGCAAAGGCAAATTAATTAAGACAATTAATTGAATTTACATTGAATTGAAATTGTTGTAGTAGCACTGCATTTTAACTTCAGTGCACAGTATATAACAAAAACTATAACTAATTCAATAATCTTTTCCTTTTTCTTTTTCCACCAAACTATGGTCTATGACCATTACCACCTCTCAGGATGTGGCAAACAAGGGTAACAGAATGTCACCACCTGCAGGTTCCCCTCCAAGCCACATGTAATGCTGACTTAGTGTTGCGTTGATGGCACTTCATCACCATTGATCTAAGCCCCGATGTTTCCTACCCAGCAGTGCTGCGGAGCATCTTGAGTGCATGGATTGCAGCAGTTTAAGTGCCAGTTAGGCATTTACACCTTCTCAATGACCAAGTTTGAATCAAAATGTGCTGGCCAGAGACATCCACATGCAGAGGGATTTTTAAAGAATATTTTTTCCTCATTCTTTTCCACGGTGCACAGCTGAGGAACACTGGAATGGGATCAGTGTTGTACTGTACACATGCACGGTTTTGCTCTTGTCAAATCGTTTTTGGAAATGTCACTGAAGAAGGATCTCGACCCGAAACGTCACCCATTTCTTCTCTCCAGAGATGCTGTCTGTCCAGCTGAGTTACTCCAGCATTTTGTGTCTATCTTTGCTTTATAATAAGGTGGCTATTGCAGAACAAGACTGTAGAACTGTAGGAAAAAAATGAGGCTATTCATCTCCTGCCAATGCCAGCTCTGCTAAAACAATCCCAAACTAATTTGGCGGCCTTGCCCTCCCTCCAGAATTGTACCTTTTTCAATTTCACATGCTCATCTATTTTTTTTCCTTTGAAAAGCAATGGTCTTTGCTTCATTTACTACCCTGCCCAACTGAACTCCCCCTTAACTTTTGAGAGGATTTGAAGCAATGACATTGTCAATAAGTCTAATCAAGTGTAACCCAAATGAATATTTTTTTAAATCTCCCTAACCGTCCCCTTTGCTCTGACCAAAATGATTCTGGAACTTTAATCCCTTTCCCATGTCTCAAAGCATTTATCACCAATTCTATTCCATATGAGCTCTTTAACTTAAAAGCCTCTTTTGTAAAGAAAATGTCTGAAACTGCATGCAGTAGTATGACAGAAGTCGTGACTAGTATTTTGCACTAATTTATCATTCTTATTCTTGTATCGTTTATGAACCACATCGTTTTACAATGTAACTATATGCATGCAACCACTTTCTGACAAATAAAACAAATTGCTGCATCATCCCAACTCATTGCCACAGAAGGCTGTGGAGGCCATGTCCATGGATATTTTTAAGGCTGAGATTAATAGATTCTTGATTAGTACGGGTGTCAGCGGTTATGGGGAGCAGGCAGGAGAATGGGGTTGAGAGGGAAAGATAGAATGGCAGAGTAGACTTGACGGATCGAATGGCCTAATTCTGTTCCTATAATTTATGAACATAAGCGTGAATTTTAGTTATTGACCTGTGAGATTCCTTAAACATCTTTAAAATACATTACATTTATAATCCCTTTGCCGACAAATTCAAACTCTTCTGTCAAACTTGCATTTATCAAACTAAACTCGCCTAGAACTTTGCTGGTTTAATTCGATCATTTAAAAGTGCTCACTAATTTGAACTCAAATTATAGATGCTGCAAGTATGTCCAGATGTGACACAACATTAGTGTACTATTATCCACCTTATTATTCTCACTTTTAGAACACAATTTGTCTCTCAGAGGCGGCCTGCAAAATTAAGGCCAGAGCTGGTTTACTTCTTTGGATTATCTTGCATCCCAACTGAAGGAAGTTTACACAGGTCTGCATTTTTAATTTCACCACCATTTGGTTTTTTTAAAAATGTTTCTTTAGTGCAGTTACATTTAACAATTGTCATATATCTGGGCTTTTGCTTTCATCATTACTGCTTCGATAATGCTATATACTTTAGGAACACAATACGTTTCACTTTCCATTTTGGGGAGTGAACTGGTCAAAACAAAATGAAAACGTTGACAAGAAAAACCACACTTGTTGTTTTAAAATTGTTGTTGTTTTAAAATTTGGTTTAATTAGTAGACAGGAGTGACTACTCTAGCACAAAAGCGGCCTGGTCTGTCGACTACCGCAGATGACTAAATCGCAACTGCAGCTGCTTTTTGAGGACTAATTCAAAAGCATCAAGTCTCCAAATAGGTGAAAATGTCAATGCTTTCCAAGACTCTTAAACGTGTAACACTACAGCCAAAGTCCTCTCATCCAATGTACACAACTATTTTCCAATAGGAACAGAGGAGAGGTATAGCAATCATAGTGGGAAGTCTGATTGAACAATTTCCCTAGATCCCCTCAGTCTCACTCGAATATTCCTATTGCGGATTGAAACAGCAAATGTAATATAAAATGGTGAACATTTGAGATAGAAACAGAAAATGTAAATACACGAACAAAGTAGCATTTCTAGAGAAAAACAGAATTTCAATTCAAAAAATGTTTCAATGGACAATGTTGAATAAATAACAGCTTTTAAGCAAATACAGGTATTTCTGCTATAAAATGTTTTCAAACAAATTGAATATAATGTAATTAACAAATTAAGAAAGACTATTTGTATTACGCTGGCCAAATTTGTTATAGCTGCGATTTTCATCGGCAAGTAGAGTGGCACATAAACAAGTTACTATGGAAACTGGTAGGCAGGAAAAGAATTGCCTTAGAGAAAAAAAAGTGTTTTCATGTAATCTCTCGGCAGTAACCAGGCACTTGTGCAATGATACTTTATTAAACGTTTAACATGCAGCATTTAGTATTTGAAGCTAGCAGTAACAAAAACTTAGTTGTTAAAAACACATTATTTTTGAAAATCATGTGGGGGAAAATTTGCTATGGCGAGTCTGAAACACAATTGTATTTATAACATGATTTTCTATCATGAGGATTCTTAGACATGCAACACCATTTACAAGACAACTAGACAGGATAGGAAAGGTTTAGAGATTTCTGGATCAAACGCAGGCAGGTGGGACTAGTGTAGCTGGGGCATCCTGGTCGGCATGGGAAAGTTGGCTTGTTTCTGCGCTGTAGAACTATTGCGTTGCAGCAGAACTACCAGTACAGAGATAGGAAAATAGGAGGCTAAGTTGGCATGGAAAAAAAAAATCCACTCTTCTTACAAATGGCTGAATTAAATCAAGTCCTATGAAGGCTCCCCTATCTTTTAACAGAGAGAGAGATTAATAGTTGCGCCAGGTGGAGGTGTGCTGATTACACGAGAACATGAGAAAAAAGTGGGATGTACCATATGGCCTTTAGTGCCTGCGCCACCATTGGCAAGATCAAAGGTGATCTTCTTTCTCATATTTCCTTCCTGATCAAAATATCCCAATTCCCTTGGATTCAAAAGATCTCCTGCTCTAAACACCAAATGTATTTGGCAAACTGAACACTCCATTCATCAGTGCACAGAAATCCTGGAGAGGACATGTGAAGGAAATTAAAATTCAGTGAAACGGTGATGATATAGAACAATTTTTGTAGACTAAACCTTGTTCACCTTTTCATTTTGCTGATGAATTGATGACAGTACAGGTGCCAGTCCCTGCACTCGCACCACATTGAAAACTCTTCACATTTGCTTCAAGTCAATCGTGTGTCTTGCCTTCACGTGGCTAATCCTCAACCTTTCCTCAATTATTTTTAAAATGAGAAGGCCTGCAACTCGTGTTACCTTTATCTACTGGACACAGATAATGTGACTCCACCTTCCTCCACCTAACTCTCTTCAAGCTCTCTATTCTATTCACCCAGATCCATTCTATTTTTCCTCCTTTTGCTGTTTTCCTGTTGTAGCTTAATAGAATCTTAAGCAACTACAGATCATCTTCCAGTTAGACATTTAAAACCTTCCAGCCTCAACAGAATTCAATGATTTCCGTTCATAATCATTACCAGACAGCTGATGGGAATAATAATTCTTCTGTGGTCATTTACAAGACTACAGCACAAAATTCTAGGCTAATATTTCACTGCAGTATTATAAGAGTTGTTCTGACAGGATGCCATCTCTCAGATGAGATAGTGAACTGTATGCTTTCATAGATGGCAATAAAAGGTCCCATGGCAATATATTGGATGAGAAGGTAGTTATCCTCAATCCAGATTAGACCATTTATATATTCCTCGATGAGCAAAAACAGATTATATGATCAGAATGTGCAAGTTTTCCACAGGCAAATTAGCAAATAGGTTTTGTACATTATGACAGGGACAAAACATCAAATCGTATTTCTGGCTGTAAAACCAGAAATTCTTTAGTGCAACCTGGAGCCATGAAAGACGATATATCATTCAAGTCTTTTACTTTCTGCATTCCGATTGTTTATTTATCCCAATATCATGTGGATGTGTTTGCATCATTGCCATTTTCATGACTCAATCACACCCAATTTCCTTTCAATCTTTGTATGCATTTGAGTTGTCTGTAAAAATTAGTACCAATACACCAGCCACAGGACTTGAAAACATGTTCTTCAGAAAAAATACATTCTCTAAGAACTTACCATCCCACTCGTGTAACTAATCTCACTGGAATGTTGTGCCCAAAAGGGATTGCATCTCTAATATATGTAGCATATTACAAGCAAGTTTCTTTTCCATAAATCACAGTCATTCCTCAGATAAATTGACAGACCCCGTACTGAACTTCTCAAATTGGGCATAATAAAAATCTCTTGGCTTTGAACTTCAAGAGATTAACATAGATTAAAAAACACAGAATGGAGGAGACATACCTTCCAACAAAGTTCCTCATTGGCTTGCGTGTCAGGAAAAGAGGTAAAAACACATTAGCAAGAGCTGGTTTATAGATTATAAACCAGATCAGTAGCATGGATTTACTGATTAGACGAATAGGAGAGCATAAGAAATTGGAGCAAGACTTGGCCATTGGGCTCCTTTTGAGCCTTCAACAAGATCATGGCTGATCGTCTACCTCAGCGCCACTTCTTGCCATATCTTTTAATTCATCAATATCTAACAACATTATTCATTTCAGTTATGAATCCAATCATTGACTGTGCTTCACTAACCCTCTAGGATAGACACTCCCAAAGATTCACCAACCTGATTGAAGAAATTTCTCACTTCCGACGCAAATGATATACCCTTTATTTTGAGAATACAACATTTATTTTGGACTCTTTAACCCTGAGAAAACATTGTTCCCATTTCTACCTAAGAATTCTGTACATGTCATTGAGGTTACCTCTCCAAATTCCTGACGAGGATAAAGAGCTAGCCTACTCATTCTCTCCTCTCATGACACCACCTCCCACCCCATTCCATGAAGCCAAGACGCTCAGAAATGATGAGACAGATATGGGGATGCTGCTTTCCCTGGCTTCGGAGTCCAGAACGAGGGGTCACATTTTCAAAATAAGGCGTAAGCCATTAAAGAGATTGAAATAAGGAGAAATGTCTTCCAGCGAATCTTTGCTGCAGTCACTCCATACAAATACTGGTCTACCACCGATTTTCCGACATCCTCGGTCATCTGGATTATCCGTTTTGCCAGACCAACAGAGGTCATAGCTTCAGAGGTGTCCAACGTTACCGGAACAGCCCGTCTTAGCAGCAGAGGAGGAGATATCAGCCCACAAAGTCAGCCTCAGAAGTCAGCTACGGGAACCGATCTGCCGGCTCCAGCTGGGCAGGGGTTCCAGAGTCCTGGCCATAAGGAGAAAACTCGGCCTGTCGATCGACTGCGGAAGTCCAGATGAGGAAGAGATCAACTGCCTCAAGCGGCCTCGGCATCACATTTTCAGGGGGACTTCCGAGGGGGGACCTTTAAGTGCACTATCGTAACTTTGTCTGGATTAAAGGATGTACCTAAGCAATTAGGAAGATGTTTTACTACCAAAGGGCAAGACTACACCTGAAATACTGTGCGCAGGTCTGTTTGCCCAGAAGGATGGATATACTTCTGTAGAGTGCAACAAAGGTTCACCATCTTCATCGCAAGGATGGGGCGTTTGACCGCTGTGGAGATTCAATATTCTTAGCCCACACATTCAAGATCAGAAGGAGGAGAGGAAACCTTATTGAAGCGTACACATTTTCTTCAAGCTTTGATTGGGTAGATGCCAGCTTCCCCTGCATAACCAAAAGTTATAATCGTACATATGTGGTTGGTCATTCAGCATGGAAATGGGAAGAAACCTTAACACGCAATTGCCAGAGACTCTTTGGCATGATTGACCCAAGAAAGTTATCCCTGAACATATTCACGACAGAGAATATTAGATTTAAGGATATTATGAGAATCGGGAGGTGGGGTTACAGCAGGGAACAGGCACAAAGTCAAGGAACAGACTCCTGCTTATATTTATTTTGTCTTTAATTTCGTTGTTCGTCCTCATACACAACCAATCTAACCAGGGAGAGGCTGTCCGAAGGTACTAAGTTACTTAGATCGTGAACAGCCTGAGACTCAAAAGTAGATAAAAGATTGAGAAAGCTTGAAACCTTCTGGCTGTGCCTCAAATGTTTCCAAATTTGTGTATATTTATGGTGAAGTGTCATGTCAGCCTTCATTTCGGCCTGAAGCTTTAAAATCATCATTAAAGTGATGAGTCCAACACCTGTGCTTTTTTTCTGCTGATTAAAAGAGATTTTATGGCAGCAGCATTTTCCAATGCATCTTTCCTTGCAAAGTGTCAAGATTACCAGCCAATATAGAAACAAATCAGTTTACTTTCCTGTTGTTCACCTACCATGCAGAAATTATATGGGATACTACATGCCAATGAACAGGGAAGATAAATACTGCAATTGAAACAGGGCCTTCACCTCAGCAAAAAAATCTCAGAAAGGAAGGGAATTCAAGGGGAACTATTTTGTTATTGCACATTAGATTTAATGGCTAATTCAAATATGAATTTTGAAACTGCATTAGAGAAGTCTGGTAAGTTCAGTGAACCGGCACTAGAAAGTAGCCACAGAAGCTGCCCACCACCTTAAAGTCCAACTACTATAATGTGCAAACATCCTTCAAGGAAAGCAAGTTGTCAGTGGCAGTCAACCTAACTGAATTTATTTTAAAGAGATGACTGAAGTGGCAGACAGGTGTTGTAATGTGAACAGATAGGTGTTTGAAAAGGAAAGTGAGGCAAACAAAAGAAACAGGGTAGTATGAAAAGTGTAACAACGATGCTTGCAGGGAATAAAGATTGGCATGGGGCAACTGTATTGAATGATTTTCCTTTGTGCTGCATAGTCTACATTAGAATGAATACCATTCATTGTATTTTGATGCTTGGTTATTTGCGCTCTTTACCCTTTATTTAAGAAAACACTTTTCATCTGATGAAAGTCGAAATTCTAAGCTTCTCTCTTCATAGGTGGTGTCCTGTTTGCTGACAATTTCCAGCATTGTGTTCTGATTTCAGATTTCCAAAATGTGCAGGGGTTTTTTTTAAGGACCGCAATACATGCTGTTCATCAAGGAATGTTATTGCTATAAATACACTAGTTAAAATGGAAGAGTATGAAACATTCGATATAATAAAGAGAGACAGAAAATAGTAAAAGGTTTATCATTTTTGAAAACTAGATTAATTGCCAAACCCAGATGTGAATGCTATCATCGAGAGATGCATTTCACACATGTAAATTGAGAGGATGAGATTAAGTCAGTTTACATCTTGTGTAGGTTTACTCACTACTTGCTGCGGACTAAGTCTGTTAGCTCAGTCCTTCATGATTCAACCAGCTCAGTCAATATTGCTGCTACAAAGCCATTCTCAGTAATGGATATTGAACGTCTCCATTTAGAAGGGCACAGAATGGTCTCCAAGTGATGTTCAATAAAAAATGTACATTTAGTCTTCACTCATACAGTAATGACTTAATGTCCTGAGACTTCAAGGGCTACTCCTTACGGTTTGTATACCATTCCGTTGCAACTCTGCTGGTGGTTCAGGATGTGCTCGGGAACTGTGGCTATGGAGTCTGGCCATTATCTGCCAGCTGAACTAGAGTGGAGGCTTGAGGAGTTCTAGACATTCAGAACCAAGGAGAAGAGAAAGCAGTAAACCTCTATGCCAGAGGGCCACGGATGTTCAGTTACTACCAACATTCAAGATTGATACCGACTTCATTCTTGACACAACAGGTACAAGCAGCAGGCTGGAGAGTACACTAAAGACATAGAACAAACAACTTCTTTTTGCGTGATGGAGCTGGAGAGTTGGACCAAATAGCCTCCCACTGCTACAATTTCCGAAGTCTTAAAAAGAAATGTCATCAAAATGCAGACCTCATTTAACCTAGTGTTAGCCGAGGAGAAACAACAAACATATTAAGACCTACTTATCACAAACAATATATAGCTACAGGTTCTCAATCTGTAAAGGCATAATACCTTGCCACACTATTAATGCAAGTTTTGTTTGACTAATTTAAGATAGGTCAACAAAGTTAGTATCACAATTGTAGTGGTTGAAATATAATGAATTTGCCCTCTCAACACTAATACACTGCTATTACATGTACAAGACATAGGAGGTGGCATTCGGCTCACTGAGTTCATGCTGGCTGCCAGGGCAATAATCCCATTACTCCCATTCCACTTCATTTTATTTCCCTGTACCCTTGCAATTTATTCTCTCCCATAAATGCTAATTAATTCAATATTTGGTTCCTGTACCCAATAACCTAAAATAAAGGCAATTAGCAGTTGTCAGTTAACAACAGCACATGCCTATGTGATGCACAAGGAAACCAGCGCATCCAAAGAACATCAACGTGGTTAAAGAGAACATACAAACTCTGCACAGACTGCACTTGATGTCAGGATTGAATCCGGCACCTTAGAACTGTGTTCTAACTGTAATACTAACTGCAGTATTAAATATGGTAACACGTTTGTGCGAGTAGTAACATTTATTAGATGCTTAACAAAAAAAAACATTCAATCCCCCGACACCTAATATTCCCACTTTTTCCACTCTATTGTTTAATTACATTTATACATACATTTGTACAGTGAAAAGATTGGATAAACTTAGAAACACATACCTCTTGTTGAAATATACAAAGAACCATTTAGGTAGCTTGTTGCAATTCGTTTACGCTAGGGAAAATATTAACCAAAAGACCATTAAAATTGTATTTTTTAATAAACACAAAAAACAATAACACAAACACTAGTTTTTGTTATGAATAAAATATTAGCATTTGCATGGTATGTTGTGGACAATATGTTAAAGTACCTTTAAGTCAAAACGATTATATCTTTCAGTGTGAGAACACTCTTTTTTTCACCAGATCAGCTTTGGAATGGTCCACGTGGGAACAATTTTGTCAGTTATCTGGACAAGTTACTTACTCCTCTGAACAATGCCTTGGGATATCTAAAATGTCCACTAACCTGATCAGATGGTATCATATCATATCATATCATATCCAGCCGGAAACAGGCCTTTTCGGCCCACCAAGTCCGTGCCGCCCAGCGATCCCCGCACATTAACACTATCCTACACCCACTAGGGACAATTTTTACATTTACCCAGCCAATTAACCTACATACCTATACGTCTTTGGAGTGTGGGAGGAAACCGAAGATCTCGGAGAAAACCCACGCAGGTCACGGGGAGAACGTACAAACTCCTTACAGTGCAGCACCCGTAGTCAGGATCGAACCCGAGTCTCCGGCGCTGCATTTGCTGTAAAGCAGCAACTCTACCACTGCGCTACCGTGCCGCCTTTATTTATTTATTTATTAAATATCTTTATTTAATGACTCATTTTACAAGTCCAATCTCACAGTAATGAACTGCAATGTCAATCTGTATTATGTGTGGCAGTCTAGTGTAAGACAATGACAAAGAGCAAGATTTTGCTACCAACTGAAGTAGACACTTTTGCTGCTACACCATGTGCCATTTGACACTGTGCGAGATGATTAGAGCGTTTAAGGACAATCTGGTTGTATGTTTTCTATATAACAACCTTTTCAGTGCAAGGTATTTTACAGCATCTAACCCCAAGAGGGTAGATGAGGTGCAAAACATTCTGGAGGTAACTTCTAGAGACTTTTTTTTAAATGTGGAGGGCTTAATAGGCTAATTTTTTTTTAAAATCCAGGTGGCATAACTGGACTACCTGTACATTCTGTTAGCGAACAGTCTCAATGAACACGAAGATTATGACAAAGTGACAAAGACGGCTTTACTTTTCCCATTTTGATCTGTACTAGAGTTATCCACAGCTTGAAAGAAATAAAGTAATCTAATTATTTAGTCAGAGGGGGCAGATTTGTTTGAGAAACATCTAAGTATTATTAAAGCATGCTTCTTACCAAAAATGAAATCTGCATTTCAGTTCATTGATTTACAGATAAACTAAGTCTTCCTCAAACAAAGGTCTCACACCTTAGTCCCTTGAATTTAAATGTCCTTGTCCTTCTGTTTGTATTCCCTTTTTCTATGTTTCATCTTCCTTTAATTTGGATCCATCGAGTGAAAGGCTTTTGGCTAACCTATATTGCCATCCAAACTTGTGAAATATTACATTTAAATATCTCAAGGTGTTGAGGTCAGGAGGAATTGCTTCTTGTGATCAATACATTTCATAATAGTTTACTGCAGTGAGTCACTAGAAAGATTCTTTAAAGGAAAGTTGCAAATATATTTGAAGTAGACTGACATGCTATTAGAGTGCAAAATTGTGACATTAATTTTTGATCTTTCAAAGAATATGCAGAGATAAAGACTTCCATTTGAAATAAACAGGGTAGACGGGGGGTCAAAATAACAGCTAAAATATTGAAAGTCGATTGATTATTCAGCAGAATTTCTTTGCACTCACTGGAAGTGTTTTTCCTGGGAATAAAAAACGAATGTCGAACAAGGAGTTTCATTATCCACCAAGAATGCTGAAAATCTCATCAGCTGTCTGGAAGTACAACTGAGGTAATGGAGATAATTCTGCTTCTCGCTCCATAGGCTCTGCCTACTGATTGTTCAGCTTTCCTATTCTCTGTACACGAGTCTACTCCTATCAAAATAGGTCAATCACAATCAAACTCAATGCACAATGCACTAATCAATAGGTTCACCATCCATAATTATTAAGCACTAAGCAGTAGTTCTATAAAGTTTTCAGGAAAAATAGTTGCAATTCTGATGCCATTCTAAATACCCAACTATTTCAAAAGAGTATTTTCTGTAACCACCATTCAAATTCAGTGGCTGTTTGTTCTAGCAATTTTTTCAGTGTTGATTGATTCATCACAAGTGCTGGTTCTCAAATTACTTTCATGGAATATTTTCATTAGCAGGTTAAACCACCTAAGTAAAGCAATCACAGGATAGCTTTCAAGTTTTATAATCTGTGTATAACGCACATATTTTTCAAAGCAAGTGTTAGGACCTCAAAGATGGATTACCAGCAAGTACATCTTGACAAAGTGAATACCGAGCCCATGTTTAGCCAATAACTCACACAAAGAGTGGAGGGTGTATGGAACGAGCTGCCAGGGGAGGTAGTTGAGGCAGGTAGTATCGCAACGTTTAAGAATCATCTGGACAGATTTAGAGGGATATGGCCCAAACGCTAATGTAGATGGGGCATGTTGGTCGGCGTGGACAAGTTGGGCCGAAGGGCATGTATCCACACTATACGACTCTAAGTGATTCAGAGAAATATCATGCCAGGCAAATATACAGATTAAATCGTTTACCTCGGGTTCAAACAACCCACTGTATGTTGGATTGGCTGTGCTTCTTCTCTTTCTTTCCTGGCGTCTGCTTTGGATTTCTGTAACCAGAAGCATTTCCATTATTACTAAAATTAAATGTTCCAAATGCCACATTTACTCTTTTATGGCAGCCCTTATTTAGGTTAGCTACAGTAGCATACAAAATGTCAATGTCACCATCAGTATTCAATTCGCTGTACCTATAATATACAGTAAGGCAACAATAAAAAGACACAAGTGGAAGATTTGCACTATTTTCCAAAGCTCACAATCCATTCTGTTAGACAGCTGAACTAACTTGGAGAAATACTTTTTTTTTTTTTTTTAATCATAGCTGTAAATTGGGAATAATGCAAGAAAATAACAAACAGCTCCAATTAAATTTGATGCATCCCTATACAGCTATAAAGATTGTGAGAAAAGCACTTCAACAATAGGAGTTTGGGCTTAAATCATAGATTGGGAAGAGTATGCAGTTTGCAGATAATTTTTAAGTTGAATACAGGCTCAACACATCTCCCAAGAGACAAATGAAAAGTTAATGGATCTGTCTCAAAGTTTTTCTCAAAATCCAGAGAAGAAATCATTTAGAGATGCAGATAATGACTTTACACTAGAAGTGTCCAATCAGGGGGAATTATTGTCGAGTTATTGTCCAATTAAGGTGTCCTACAACTAGTTCTGGATTTAGGTCATTGTGATTTGCAATCTGTTGGTTTAGAAAACTATACAACCTGACAGCTTGGACGATGACCCATCACCATCAGATGTCACCATAAACTGTCATACAATTGCTAACTCAGAGAGAGCTGTCCAACTGATCACACACCCTACCTAACCTTTTCTAAATAACCTTGCATATCACATTTTTTCCAAAAATGCATGCTTCATTGCCTTTTGAAAGTTCCTTAAGAACGTGACGCCTGCAATCTGTGAAGTCGCATGTTAAGATCTTAATTTCTCAGTGAAATAGTGTCCCTTCTTGCTCTTTTATCAATTCAATTAAAATAATGTACATCTGATTATCATTCCACTTCTAACAAAGCCAATACTTCCAAACGAATCTCACAAAATGTGTCAAAATTGTAAATATCTCTATTATAAATTTATTGTCTCTGTTTTAAGGAGAACAATGCAAGCATCTATAAATTCTCCTCAATCTTAACATCTCTCCAAAGTGGTGGCGAGAGTAGTGCATTTTTTTATTTTGCACAAATGGCTAGTCAGAAAACAGAAAAGATTAAATTTTTCTGGTATCCACTGCCAGTTATAAATTCAAATATTCCGTATATTCTATCTTACTGCCTAATAAACGTTTCAAAAATAGCTGAAAGTATATATGCCAAGTCCATGGTGCTCTTGGATGTACCTAAAGATAGTAGCATGTAGATTATACTCCCTGTGCCCCCCCCCCCCCACCATGTTAATACTCCCCAGCATGCCATTTATCTATCTTATGAAGATGAGTGGCTTCATTGATGCAGTATATTCACCCCATTAACCTTTTTCTTTTGTAACAAATGTGGTACCATATCTTTCCAAAATTCAAATATTCAATAGCCACTGTTTCGCACTTATTTGTTTTGAGTTAGACTCTTACCTCCCCCCAATGTCTCATGAGCTAAAGTAAATCTCCCTGTACCACTTGGCTGGTCATGAAAAATCATTGGATTTTTTCCTCTGGGCAGTGGAAGCAATCTGGTTATTTCTACCTTTGAGGTCATTTATTTGAATATTTTTCCTGATGCTCAGAAGACAAAGTAAACATATACCGAACTATGCCATGGCTTATAAAATAGATCACAATTTCTGACGGCTCCCCTTCAATCTTCTGACTCAGATGCAGTGCCGGATTAACATAGTAGCAAATGTAGCAGACCAACGGGCAGCTGGCGCGTCACCACCCAACCACTAACCCTGAGTCACAGGCCCTGATCCCCCCCCACACACACCCAGAGGGATAGAGACCAGCAGCAAGACACAGACAGGCAGCGGCAGTGGCAGAGAGGTATTAGCCGGGACATCCTGCATTTTGGGCAAAATTTGTTTGTCACGTACAGGACCGCTGTAGGCCCCGACAATGTAGGCTAACGGAGCTCGTTAACGTTAACGGAATTCGGGGAGCGGGGCCAAGTGTGTTGGGGGAGCTGGGCTGAGTGTGTTATGATAGCTGATGTGTGTACTATGGACATGACTTGCACTTCATTCTATTGATTTTATTGAACACTGAGGATATGAGACATTTTGGCAAATATTAATTCCACCACAGAAAAACGTTAATTTTTTTTATTGTTGACTTAACTACCAACCAATAAACCAGCACCATAATGATTAATTCCTTTCCTATATCATATTACATAAATTTAAACCATGAACTGAAAAGGGTGAAATTTCAAACCAAAAACGTACATAGATCAAACTGACCAACATTTGAAAATTTAACTTCGTACTGGTTAAAAGATCTGAAATGGTCCTGTTTTATAAATTTCTGCCTGTTAAAGATCATACATATACGTTTTTGTTTTGTATAAAATGTTCTAACTGCTCTCAGTCATCTATTACCTACAAATCTTTCCTTAGACAAGAATACTACTTCATGAATTTCATATTTGACTTACCTTCCAAATGCTCAGTAGTAACCAGGCCAAGGGACACCATAAAGGCAAGTTTCTGCAAATATAAGGGTATAATATAGTAGGGAGTCTCCATGAAATCAGTCTCGCAAAGTGTCAATGGTTTCACGCAATAATAATGTAAGAACATAAGAAATAGGAGCAGGGGGAGGGTGCTTGGCCACTTGAGCCTTCTGCCATTCAATGAGATTTAATTTTTAATTTTCCTGCAGTTACTAAGTTACTATCCTTCTCTGAGAGTGACATGTGAAACTCTTCAGTCTTCTTCAAACATTTTAATTATGAGAATATGGGTATAGCATCTGCAATTCCCACGCTTACTTTGCTGAGAAACCTGGGGTCTGTGCCATTTGGATTGGATGACTGGTCTACCTTTGAATGCGACTACCTTTTTAAATACCTTCTCGGTTTTCAATTATTTTTAGATTTCCAATCCCCACGTTTGTTGTTACATTATTAGCAGCTTACTTTACCTCAGGATTTTCTTCTCTCTTTGATTTTGCAGAAAGATGGCCCTGTGGTTGTTCTATGGAAGGTTTTCTTTTTTCTGTCAAGCGTTCCGTTTGTGCCTGACTTTGTGGTTGAATGATTAATACCTATAAAAATGGCAAAATGAGCAAAACAAATTCCTTCGTGAAAATTGCATTTTGATAGTGGGAGTGATCAGAGGAGATCAGAGTTAGAACAATACAGCATGGAAACAGGCCTTTTGGTCCAGCGTCCATGCCGACCAAGATGCCTATCCCATTTCCCTGCATTTGG
The DNA here is from genome assembly GCF_053455715.1 of Rhinoraja longicauda. NCBI lineage: Eukaryota > Metazoa > Chordata > Chondrichthyes > Rajiformes > Arhynchobatidae > Rhinoraja > Rhinoraja longicauda. Next base: position 7,363,731 of record NC_135972.1, on the reverse strand, counting down.
CCCAGATCCCTTTCTTCTTTTCCTATCCCTATATCTGTCAAAATGCATTTTAAATGCTGCCTTTGTACCTGCCTCCATCACCTCTTCTAAATGTTTCTTCCCTATATCCACCAGCCTCTGAAAAAACGTGGCCCTTAGATCTAGTTTAAATATGTCCCCACTCACCTTAAATTTTGACTGGGTTTGGAATGGGGCAAAGTTTGAGATGGTTTAATGGATATGGTAGATAATCACAGTCTGTTCAATAGGGTGGAAGAGCCTAAGATTATCTACCATATCCATTAAACCATCTCAAACTTTGCCCCATTCCAAACCCAGTCAAAATTTCTGCACTCTTCCAAATCTGGTCTCTGAACATTGTTAATTTTCAATGCTACACTAACAGCCTACGTGTAAAGCTCTAAATTTCCCACCCAAGATCCCTTGTTCCATCCACCATCATTTGTAATTCTTATTAAAAACCATAACTTTGAACAAGCTTTTCTTTCTTGAAGCTCAAGGGGGTCAATGTCACTTTCTTTAATAATACTTCTGTGAAATACCTTGGGAACTTCTATTACATTTAAAGTGCTACTTATTATAATTATGAACTTCTAACAGAGTATTCTCCAGCTCTATCACCAAAACAAAAATCATGCTTCTATGGTTGGAAATATAACACGATTTAAAATTGTTCTGATTAGCACTTGGAAGCAACATGACTGACTAAAGATAAACAGGAATGTAATAATTGGTAATACAAGAACTGGTTTAATCTATTTCCGGGTTAAAATACAATTCTAATGATTTATATTCACCACATTTCATGCAAACCTCCCTTACCTTATCTGTGCTGAGCAGAAGAGGTTGGACACTGATGGTGTCACTGGTCAGTGAGACCGTACTGCTGCTCATAGAACTGCCAATGTTGGGAGAGGCAGAGATGATTGCAAAAGCCACACCAGCACTGCTGATTGGCGTGGTAACCAAAGGCGACTCTGTAAAACTTTGAGTTTGGCCAGTCAATATTTGCACATGATTGACAGTGTTGTTGGCAGTAGGAAGAGCAGGACTTGGGTTCTTGATGCTGACGATGGTGCTTTTTTGAAGAGACTGAGGCTGACTGGAAGTCTGGTCACGGCACAGAGTGACCGAGAGGCTGTCTGGAATTAGGGTCTTTGGCCTAACCTGAAGAAGCAAGCGTGATTTAAAAAAAAATTAATCATAAGATGGCGAAGGGATTTTAGTACCATCATAGGCTTTACTACCATCAATACCACATGAGCACTCAATAGTATGAACAATGCTTCCAATCAGTGATGTTTTTAAGGTAGAGCAGCCAAGAAATTAATCTGTATTCAAGGAACTCAAAGTGACATATTAAGTTGCATGGCACAGATATGGGTCTTTAGGCCCATCACATCCACGCTGTTTATATTGTGTATTAGCAAAATATTTTATTTCAATGGCTTGCGAGTGTAAATGGACTTCCACAAGAATGCTGACAGGCAATTTTAAAGTAGAAGATATCATAGTTCATTGGCTATATTTAAGAGAGTTAGATGTGGCCCTTGTGGCTAAAGGGATCAGGGGGTACGGAGAGAAGGCAGGTACAGGATACTGAGTTGGATGATCAGCCATGATCATATTGAATGGTGGTGCAGGCTCGCAGGGCCGAATGGCCTACTCCTGCACCTATTTTCTATGTTTCTAAACACTTGTCAATATGTGAAGATCACAAGTTGGAATCCTAGATTATTTAATTTGTCTCATATCAAAAGCCATTAAAAGTCATTGGTAATGGTATATTGACCGAATTGAGAACTCTCGAGTCTAACTGGCTCAATAAATTACTTCTGATGGAATCAAGGTGTTGATACCCATTATGTATCACATAATTCTATGTGTGGCCACTGAATTAGTTTAGGGTTTCATGATGAGATTTTTTTAAAAGGACACATTCTATTCTCGTGGATAATTTGTCCAATGATCATAGGTATGCATTAGTTCTTTGCCAGATTACGGGGAAAGCAAGTATGTTGCTTTTTTGATTGGTGATCATCAACATCAAACAGTGTGATGGAGCGAATGAATTCACTTTGAATCAACTTAGCAAGGACTAGCCATCATTAACCCGAAATGAAATTGATTATTAGATTCCAATGCTGTTCAGAGAAATTTGAAAAATTATGCTTCATATGGAGCCTGGCATTGTCAAATTAAGTGTGCTGATTAATTATGGCACCAACAACAGCACGTGTTTGAGAAAGTAGAAGATGCCAAAGAAAAATCATAAGGGATTTCTACAGTAGCTGGAAATACACAACCGATTTCAGCCTTACAAAGAATGGAATGAAGCGAGAAGACTGGCCCAGAACTGGGATATTGAAGAAAAAAAGTGTTGCAAAAAGGTACAATGGACCATATCAACCCTAAAGAAGCCTGTGAAGGACAAAAATATGGAGAATGCAATGGTGTTACAGAGACCCGTACATTACCTCGATCAGCCACGGAGTTCTAATCATAATGGGATTTCCTTGTCTTGTTCAGAGTTAATTAGTAATCTCATTTTACAGGATTTTCTAGGGGAAAAATTACATAATTTATATTCTGCTTGAGAAGAACAGAATTCAATCAAAAAAAATCTTGAACTTAAATAAAGTCAATTACAAAGGTGTGCTAAGCAAAGAGTCTTAGTTTCAAAGAAAATTAGATTACTAAGATCTCCCGGTGGATAATCAATGTAAATACTTCAAGAAATATTTCATAATTCACAACTTTCCATTATGGAAAACAAAAACTTCACAAGAATGGTAATCCATCTGTGTCTAACTGGAAGGGTTATGCATACTATTAGATTTTTAAAAAGAGCTTATAATGCCACAGAGAACAGTATCAAACCAAAGGATTAGGAGATGTTTTCAACAACCAAATATGAATGGGCAAAAATTGATAGAGGAAGAGAAAGTAAATTAGCGCAAAAAAAATCTGAGCTCCTACAGCAATGTAGGAACGAGCAGCAAAGGTACAACTCCCTTAGAGGAAATGGAAGGAATTCTGAAGTTACAGATGAATTTTAAAAGAAAAATTATTCACTGTGAATATGATGCAATAAATCATCAGAAAGCATTGGGGTTCAAAATTTAAATAACAGTGAGATACTTGAAGCAATTAATGTAACAATAAAAAGTACTACAGAAATTGAAGCTCAAATCTGATAAATTCCCTGCATAATCTGAGAAACCCCACATCCCAAGTTTCTAAAAAAACAAAAAAGATAGTGATGATCAAACAAAATTCCCATCATTCTAGAGCAGACGCAGCCAATTGGAAGTTAGGAAATTTTATACTGCTTATTTTAGAATGAACGGAGAGAGAATATAAGGAACGATGACAAGTTAACCCGACATTAGTCGCTGGGAAAATAGAGAAATTCATCATTAAGAATGATAAGGTTTTTAAAATGTAATGATTACGCAACATGTTTTTATGAAAGAAAAATGTTTGAAAATGTTTGTGTTCTTGAGAATATAACCAGCAGGAAAGATAAGGGGAATTAATTGATGCAGCATATCTGAACTGTCAAAAGATATTTGCCTAAAATGAGCTCAGCTCTCTTTCCTTGTTCTAATCAAGAGCCCATTGATACTGGTAAAGATAATCTTTGTATGTTGCTTCAAGCCATTCATAAAGGGCAAAGACTTTAAACAAGGTTGGGGAAAATCTGATTTACACACAGTAGATACAGACTAATATCATTATTAAGAATGGAAAGGAATTCTTGGATCTGAGGAGATTGAAGATGATTTTGAATGAACCAGCATGGGGAAGGGCCAGAGTTCTAGAACTGGTAGCACAAACTTGTAAAAAATATGACAAATTTAGTGATATTCTGAATTAACATGATTTTAGGGATGTTCTATTTACTGGAAGCCTTAGCGTTTGGTCTTGTTTTGGAGAGAGAAAGCAAGGAGTCATCATCTGATACCTGATCCATAATCATAACTTGCGTGGAAATATCAGCAACATTACTGAATTCACATAGTTACTACATGGATACGTCACAACGTTGTTGGCCCAATTTTACTAAATTAGATAAACTTAAATTAACAATTTAGTGCAAGTAACTGGATAAGAAATAAAAGGCTTGTTTGCCACTGGATTTGTGCAAGTAAATTTTGTCTTGGGTGCCACCCTGTGACATGTGCAAGCAACTACACAGATATCAGATAATCAAAGACTCTGTACAGGGCAACTAACTAACAGGAATAAACTAACAGGAATCAAAATTATCCATGCTATGTTGACTATCAGATTTAACTAAATAAGGAGAAAATTTGAAGTCCAAGTAGTAAGATAAAGAACAACATTTTTCACAGGAATAAAAGATTGGAACAGTGTGTTCACGGTTGCCAGCTCAGATGCCCATAATTCAATGTGAAACACTGACATCGAGCCAGCTTAATATTTATTTGAAAAACTATTGAAACAGGTGATGCTGGACATGGTGCACATTTCACATTGACTTCTACTCAATCCTCACACACGCACACATTAACCTGCAGTTTACATTGAGCTGTAAATTACAAGGAAAACACAAAGTACTTGTGCTATGACACCAGGATAAGCGCTCAATCAAGAAAACCAAGCACTATCGAAACTGATTATGCAAACATGCTAAGAACAATAACCAACTCCATATGCAATAATCAGCTACATAAGAAAAAAGTGATCGTGTAGATGCAAGTGTATAATTGGGGTTATCAAGTGGGCACCTCCCTTCACTATGTTTCATCGAGTTAGGCCCATGAGACCTCGGGAAGACTCAACACTTAAGTCTGGCGTCCCAGAACAACCCCCCTCAATACCTGCTCTCACCACCAATGCTACCAGTATCTACTACATAAAGGCAACTACAGATGATTAATTCACTCGGAGGGAAAGTGAGGAGAAGGGGGGGGGAAGAAAAAGAAAGAGAGAGAGAGAAAGAAAGAGAAAAAGGGAAAGAAAGAGAAGAGAAAGAGAAAAAGAGAGAGGAAAAGAGAAAGAGAAATAGAGAAAGAGAAAAAGAGAAAGAGAAAAAGAGAAAAAGAGAAAGAGAAAAAGAGAAAAAGAGAAAGAGAAATTATCCCATATTTGCCTCAGCAGCTACTTAAGAATGTTCTAAAATAACGTGGAAGCATGTCATCCTTGACACACTCTCCCCCTTCCTAAAAATAGTCTGACAAGAAGATGGAGGCAAAAGGTAATTATCATTCAGTGTTCAAACAGGTGGCAATCTTTACCTGAGGTAGCACTGCTGGTCCTTGGCCTGTCAACCTCTGCAATGAGCTGACCTGGGGGACCTTAATGGGCATTGCAGTAATAGTTCCCAGTGTCTGTCAAAGGAAAAAAAATGATAATAATACAACTTTTCCTTAATGTCAGTGCTTGCAGGTTGCCTTCCAAATATAGAAATCTGGTTCATAGAATATTAAATGGCAATACAAAAATAACAATTCAACCATTAATAACTACATGTGGTGAGAATAAGAATCTTATCAACTAACAAAGGGTTATATTACATTAAATACACAAAATCTGAAAATTTCACTCGATGTAAATTTTTACTGCCATCCCAGAAATTCAATCACATAACGCTCTACAGATAAACTGCAAAGTGACCATGTCCAAGCACAATAACTTCATTGTAAAATTAGTCATCACACAGCTCAGAGACACTTCAAGAGTGCCAGTAGAAGATCTCTACCTTTCCCTTACATAAGGAAAATATCTTAGTGCATTGATCAGATAAGCTGTGTGGAGCCTGGGCATATTGATATAATATTAGAAAATTACAAGTGTGAAGGAAAAATTAAGATCTTGAACAAATATTCCCTCCTCTACATCCAAACGTGAAAATTTACAGAAGGTTCTCAACCAGCTAGACATGTCCATTCCATGGTGTTTGATGCTGAGCCGCCATCTTGAACTACTGTAATCTCTCTGAAGTTCCTCCGCAATTCCATTTAGGAGTTCCAGGATTTAGATCCAGCAACAATGAACTGCAACAAAGCGCCTGAAGCGCTTTCCATTCTTGGTAATTTGGAAGGCGCTATCAGAACACACACAAGCCTGGATGTCATGAAGCTAACTCCTCAACCAACCTGTCCATCCCAGGTGCAGCTGTCCTGACAGCCAGAACCCTTCTTCCACCAACAAAAATATCAGAAACACATTGATTGGGTGCAACCATGTCCCAACAATGGAAAGGTTCCAGTAAAAGAAAGAGTTTCCCTTCAAAATAACTGGGCTGATGCTCGCGGATGGGAGCTGGAACTTGTATGATGTAAAATCTAAATCAATCATTTCACCACATGGTTTAGATTCCAAAGTGTGAAGTTTGATGGATCAGAAAAATTACATACATTGTTATATTCCTTCTACGTACAAAATATAAATTGCAATATTATGATAGGTCAATTCTTCTTTTGTGGATTGAGTAAACCGTTCATGTAAAATTTGCATCCGAGATTGGAGAACGAAGAGTCTGGCAGTTGGGATCAAGTAACTAAATTCCTTCTTGGTTAAACCAATTCATGCAAGAACTGGTTTTGAAATTTCTTGTTAATTGTGGTCAGGGCTCAAGCCAGTGATGCACAAAAGCTCATACAACAGAAGTATAAAGAATGTAATCAGGACAGAGCAGATTTAGTGGCAGTGCATAATTTCACTGAGATAAACTTTTACTCAATTGAAATATCTTTAAGAATCACAGGCAATTTTACATAAAATTTTGTTCTGGTTTTTCAGGAAGGAATTTATCAACCAGGAAGAATTATCGTGTTCTTCAAATCTGTCATAGGTTGTGACCTTATTTGATACAAGTCCAATATTGAAGTTCAAACTAAACTGAGAAAAACATTTCATGAACACGTAAAAAGCTGGGGTGAGGAACGAGAAGGTCAATCAGGATTTTTTTTCCCAAGTAAAGTAGTTGTGTGGCCGTTTTTGAGAATGCTTAAGAGGATGAAAAGTTTTTTATTTAAATATGTAGGCATAATTGCAAGCAATTGAGTCAAAAACAGACAACATGTTCTGGGTACTGCAAATAATTGCATTCTGAAAATAAGTTCTACTGTCAACATTCTTTAAAGCTAGTACTGTGAGAGCAGTTATTCATGAGATAGACACAAAAAGCTGGAGTAACTCAGCAGGACAGGCAGCATTCTCTGGAGAGAAGGAATGGGTGACGTTTTGGGTCGAGACCCTTCCCCAGACTGGTTAGGGATAAGGGAAAAGAGAGATATAGACGGCGATGTGGAGAGATAAAAAACAATGAATGAAAGATATGCAAAAAAGTAACAATGATAAAGGAAACAGGCCATTGTAAACTGTTTGTAGGGTGAAAATGAGAAGCTAGTGCAACTTGGGTGGGGGAGAGATAGAGAGAGGGAATGCCAGGGCTATCTGAAGTAAGAGAAATCAATATTGATACCACTGGGCTGGAAGCTGCCCAAGCGAAATATGAGATGATGTTCCTCCAATTTGCATTTAGCCTCATGGACAATAGAGGAGACAGAGGACAGAAAGGTCTGTGTAGGAATGGGAAGGCAAATTAAAGTGTCCAGCAACCAGGAGATCAGGTTGGTTCAGGCGGGCTAAGCGAAGGTGTTCTGTGAAACGATCGCCCAGTCTGCGTTTGGTCTCGCCGATGTACAAGAGTCCACATCTTACAGTAGATGAGGTTGGAGGTGGTGCAAGTGAACCTCTGCCTAACCTGAAAGGACTGTCGGGGTCCCTGGACAGACTCAAGGGAAGAGGTACAGCGACAGGTGTTGCATCTTCTGCTATCACAGGGGAAGGTACCTGGGGAATCTTGAGGTTGCAGTAGCAGTTATTCATGTTGAACTGCTGGGGTGAGCTGGTCTCAGTAGCTTTTCCATAACCCTTTGTTATTTTGCCACTGCAGTTCTACTCCAAAGCGTAGCTGTAGCTTTAAATACATCACAGAAACCCAGTATCATCATGCCTTGAATTCCTGCAGGGTCTGTAGGTGCCATACATAGTCACAGATGTTTGGAATTTTCCAGCAAAATTCATGTTAAAAATCCTGGTATTTAAGAAATTACTGCAAGATGCACTTCTGCAATTCGATGTATGTATATGTACACCAAACCAAAGTTGCAATTAGCTCCACATACCCGGGTTCCTAACTGCAATCTAATTCTGGACTGCTCATTATTAGCAAGGAAGTCCGATGTTCCAACAATCTATGATGGAAATTCACAAGAACCAGCTGCACCAGATGTCATTTAGCCCACCTTTCTGAAGGAGACAAGGATAAGAGCAGAAGCTCTGATGCAATCCATCAACATCTGATGCTAAAGGATAAGTATTACATTGATTTTTCTCTTGCTACCAGGTTTGGGAAACAAGCTAGCATTAAATAAAATTGTCAGATTGAGTAGATTGGATTAATTGAGAATACTCGGTTTAGTTCTTTTGAAGGAAAACCATACCCAAATAGTGTGATTGAGATATTTAATAGAGTTACGATAAATTTATTTATATGGGCATCCAAAAGGAATTTAAATCTAAATATTTAATAGCATTTTTTTAAAATGGGAGCATGTGGACTTGTATGGCAGCCAAGTCCCTGATAGGAATTGAGAATTCCATGCTACATTGCACATTAGCAAAAATCATGAAATTCATTCTTTTTCATGGAATTACATCACCAATTGCCGACAACTATTTTTAATGCGGAGATTGATAAGTTCTTTTTTTAGTTTAGTTCAGCAGCAGGGAAACAGGTCCTTCGGCCCACCGAGTCCGCACCGTCCGGTGATCCCCGCACACTTACATTATCCAACACACGTAAGGGACAATTTACAACAACCTACAAACCTGTATGGCTTGAGTCTTCTTGATTAGCAAGGGCGTAAAATGTTACAGGGAGAAGGCAGGAGAATAGGATTGAGGGGGAAAAATAAATCAGCCATGATTGAATAGGCCGCAGATGGTGGTGGACTCGGCCCAGTCCATCATGGACACAGCCTACCCACCATCGAAATGATATTGAGGCAATGCCTCATGTAGAAGGCAGCCTGTACAAGTCTTTCCTTTCACTGTTGCACTCCAACCGCACGTATAATTTGTGTGTAGTCCAAGTCTGTGGCTGTGATGCCTCTTCAACCAAGATTTTCATTGTACTTACCATACTTGTGCATATCATAATAAATTCAACCTGATCTATTATTAAACCAAGCTGCCATATTAATACAAGCTGCAACTGTAATTTCTTGAACAATTAGTTACCAACTTTTAAATGCGATAGGCAAAAACAAACAATGCACTTGGCTATCCGTCCCCTCATTCTTTTAATTTTATGAATCCACAGGTTGCTGTACCTTGTATGCTAAAACTTGTGACTTTGTTGCAGCAAGAATTTCTCATTGTAACAAGAGACACTATTGCTTGAACAGAGAAAACAGAGCAGAGATCAGTACAACACAGATCAGGCTTCGAGGCTAATCATAAGTCATAACTATTCACCAGTCTATATACCTACTCCCTGAAATTAATGCATCTGTGTAAATACATCTCTGAAAATTTGCTCTGCCGCCCAATTTTGTCAACACCAGTCAGCGCATCCCAGGCACCTACCACCTTGCCACACATACACATATATACTAAAGAGAGTCATTTCCTCAATACAAATCCAGCAAAAACAAGACTTGAAAATGGGGTGAAACAGCTGTTTAAAAAAATATTTTTTCCCAATGCTTCAAGACTGTGTCAAGAGAGGATTAAATGAAATGCTACACCAGACACTACCCGAGTTTCCTACCTATGACAGCTTAAGTAAAAAAAGTTTCATTAAAATTGTATAGCCCTTCTAATACAGATAATGGAAAACCTTTATGACACAGAACATACTGAGCAGCAGAGAATTATAGATTGTAGACAGAGAATTTACTAAACCTGTGGCGCAAACTCTTATATTCTCTCAATGAGTGAGATCTGGTGCTTTATATAATTACTCCACAACCTTCCTGGATGTCTTGCACACATGTACCTTGTGGACATATTCTTTGTGTAGTGTTATTAAATGTTCACTGCTAATGAGTATCTACCTGTGAGTTTGATGTCTCTGGAACCCTCCTTCCAGTGGAATTCAAATTGCTCCCTGCCAGTTTACTTGTTTGCAGATTGATTGGGGCCATCTGTGGAGGATCTGTACCAGGCGTCTTCTGTCCATTGATGTGTGCAGTAACCATGGTGATGGGATTCTTAGATGGCACCACTGAAATTGCTATGCTCTGGTTTGGTGCCTTGATGAGTGAAATAGGTTTGGCACTCCCAACAGGGCAACTTCTGACTGCAAGCTTCTGAAAGAGAACAAAGCAAGTTTCAGTTATCTTGTTCAATTATTTACATTCAGCAGATATTTAGGGATTTTTTTTTTAAAGTTATCTTGCATGAGTTTTACTAAAGTCACATTAAAAATAGTTACTGGATTTCTGATAGGCAAATATTAGCAACAGATAACAGAATTTATTAATCATAATCCGTAAATTTGACCCACTATTAATTAAGAATGTAATTAACTTAATGCCACAACACAAAGACACATTTAGAGCCAGGTCACCCAGATTCAATAATCACCTCCAGGGTTAAAAATCCAGCATCCTTATTCAATTAATACAACTCTACATATATCACTGTCATTTAATTTTAAGTGCCCACTCTATTCAAACCAACAATAATCACATTTTTCTTCTTATCAAAAGCGAATCTCACATTTTCACCATTCCAACAGCTGACAGCTTGCTCAGTTGTTCAATCTTTACTGACTATTACCCCACAACATTTTTCACTTTTGTGCTTAGCCTTATAACATCATCAGCAAGCTTGGATACATCAGCAAACTTGGATACATTACATTAGGTGTTTGCATGCAAGTATACAATATAACGTAAAGATTAGTCCAGTAGAGATTCATGTGATATCCCACTGACTGTCTGGGAATCTGAATACACCAATTTATTTCTACTATTTTCTGTATATTAGCATGTATTGGCTCAAGTTAGATATATCAATTTCCAACTTACCTACTCTGCTAGTTACAACCTCAAAAATTCTATATTTGTTAAACTCATGGTAGTTCATGCTGACTACGACCAAATATATATTCCAAAATAAATACAAGGGCCTCAAGAGTCCAAAGGGTCCCGATCCAAAACCTGATTGCCTGTCTGCTGGTGCTGCCTGCCTCGGTTACTCCAGCACTTCGTGTTTTACTCAAGATTCTAGCATCTGCAGCTCCATGCGTCTCTGCAATGAGGTCATTAGGGAGATAGGAAATATGCATCCAAATTAACATACAAGCGAGTCCTCTGAAAATAAATGCAAGCAATTTTGCACTCTTTCAAGTTAAGAGAATCACAAGGCTTAATTCAATGAAAAAAAAGAACTATACTGGCTGTATGATGTCAATGTTTTCCAAAATTAATTATAAAAAACACCAGGGTATGATGTTCACACTGCCTGTACAAAAAGACCACAGAAACACAATAAAATTCACGTTAAGTCTAGGAAAATATTGCAGCCAGAGCTGATATGCAGCGATTTTTTTTAAAGTACAAATTTAATCCAAGATGATAAGTTACAATTAATCCTCCACAGGAAAATAAACTGAAAGTGGCTCCAAGATCACCTCTATGCTTTAGGGAAGATACCTTACGGCAGTGAGATGCCTTACAGCAATGTGCAATCCAAAGTGTCTTTAATTATTTGGTCATTTTACTGTTTTACAGCTTACATTTGAAGTATTCCACTAAACGTAATTAAACTTTACAAAACATTCTTGTTTTTAAATTATATCCTATTCAACATCTGAACCAAATTTATTAAAAATCTTATTTAAAAAAGTATGATTTTTTTTCTTCACCAATCAAATGCCAGTGTCCATTATGCAAACTAAAGTGCATAAAGATAACTTCGTTCACATAGTTTTTTGACATCTTCACCAGCTAACCATCAAGGGGATCTACATAATAACTTGCATTCAACCTGATAACCTTGACATGCAATCAAAGGCTTAAGTACTTTTTAAAAAGAATAGGACAAGGTAAAGTTCCAATTATCGGACAATTCAGCAGATTAATATTCAAGATACTGACAGATTAGTCATCATGTACACGAACATCTACACACTGCATTGCAAAGAGACAATTACATTAATCCCGCTTCCTTAAAGGAACAGATCCACAAGTTTTCTATCATCAGGTATGCATGCAAGAATCAAAGGAGGGTGGCTGCCAAATCGGTTCACACAAACAAATGTAAAGTTACCAATGTTGGTAGAAATCCAATCTAAATAAAGATTATGTTAAAATTCACAAATCATTAACATTAACGTGACCAGCGTGAGCTTTCTCCGAGATCTTCCGTTTCCTCCCACACTCCAAAGACGTACAGGTATGTAGGTTAATTGGTTTGGTAAATGTAAAAACTGTCCCCAGTGGGTGTAGGATAATATTAATAAACGGGGATCACTAGTCAGCGGACCCGGTGGGCCGAAGGGCCTGTTTCCACGCCGTATCTCTAAACTAAACTAGCATTGCAAACAGAAAAACATTGTCAACACAAAACGTTCAAAATAGTTTGTGTTAATGCTCATCTATATACCAAAACTCTCATTTGTTTATTTGTTCGTTTGTTCCTGAACTACAGCCAAAACGGTACATGATAGCACGGCAATTTTAGGCCCACCTTACTCACCGCCGTCCCTTTGGTGCTAATGGAAAAGGTTTCATTGAAATTGGTGTTATATTTTTTAAGTTATTCACATTTTAAAGTTTAAATCTATCTCCTAGGGAGGGAGGGGGGAGGGAGGGAGCGGCAGGGTGGAGAGAGGGAGGGGGAGGTTAGGGGGGTTGAGGAGGATGGAGTGAGGGTAGGAGAAGGGGAGGGGGTAGGAGGGTGGGGAGGGGAGGAGGCAGAGGAGGGGAGGGGGCAGGGGAGGGGAGGAGGCAGGGGAGGGGAGGAGGCAGGGGAGGGGGGGAGGCAGGGGAGGGGAGGAGGCAGGGGAGGGGAGGAGGCAGGAGGAGGGGAGGAGGAAGGAGGAGGGGAGGAGGCAGGAAGAGGGGAGGAGGCAGGAAGAGGGGAGGAGGCAGGAGGAGGCGGGAGGAGGGAGGGGAGGAGGCAGGAGGAGGGGGGTGGAGGGAGGCTGGGGGAGGAGGATAAGGTGGGCTGGGGGGATGGAGTGGGGGGATGGAGTGGGGGGGATGGAGTGGGGGGGATGGAGTGGGGGGGATGGAGTGGGGGGGATGGAGTGGGGGGGATGGAGTGGGGGGGAGGGGGTGCTGCACCAATGCAAGAGGTTTTGGCCCAACGGGTCCACTTGGTCTAGTTAATCTATATAGTTTGCAAGATTTTCTTGTAGCAGTAAAACTTCTTTATGGATGGGTAAATTTCATTAAAATATTGTGGACAGATGCATGACAATAATAAGCACCTCTATGATACTGGTCATCTCATATCATACACATCTCATTTGTACAAAGAATTTAGCTGCCATGTGTGTTAAGTTTGAAAATATTTGCATGTTTTGACATCCATATGCAGTAAGCACAGCAAGTACATAAACATACTCATCATTGGAACTTAACAAAATGGTTAAGGTCAAAAGTACTAAGAGGCTTCTTCCCATTCCACTACACTTGAATTCCAATACTGGAAGCTGTCTCATAACTCGGACAGATGCCATCTAATGCTTTTTAATTTAAGTTCTCTACATAACATCTCCAAGGCACAACGTTATCTGTGCAAGTTTATTTTCCTTAAAGGAAAATCAATCCACTGGTTCTTTATCAGAAAAATACATTATGTCTAAAATGTGTATACAATGCCATCTACTGGCATTTTACAGGAACAATATTACAAGCTAAAAGCTTCATGTGCAATTATTTGATGGGCTGCGCTGTCTACATTCCACAAGTGGAGTCAGACATCTCTAAAATTGATAGGAGGAACAAACTGGCATCTCCTTATTCCTGTACATGTCTTTCTTTGCTCAAAGACGTTGACTTGTAATGCCAGCAGTAGGTCTTGTCTTATTATGCAATGACCATTATAGCAATCAAATTTCATTAGTTTAATAAGTGCCAGATATCCTGTTTTACTGATTTTTAAAAATGGAAAGATACATTTTTGTACCTTGGACTAACAATATCTTTCCACCTTTTGTTAAATTGCTGGATTTATCTAGTTGGGCTATTTTGTTTAAATTAAATTTTCATAAAGTGACCTTGCTCAAGTAGAGAAGTGGATTTTGTTGGAAAAGAAAATCTAGTGACCTTAACTCCTGTTGTTTACAGATTAATTATTTCTCTGTTCAAACCAAACAGTGCACATAGGGAAAAAACTACACTCCTCTGACCCGAACGATCATCTTAGAATTTAATTAGCTAATTTATTTCTAGAAACATGGGTGAATGAGCCAATCAGCCTTCTAACCTAAATCATAATCCAAAAAAATGGTGGCTGATCAGTACCTCAACTTTAATTATGTACCGTTAATCTATTTGTATGACCCTGCCTCATAAAAAGTCAATCATCTTCTTAAAAATTTCAACTGACCCAGTGTCGATAGCCTGTTATAAAGGTGAAGAAAAAGGATAAAAGATGATGAATTCTATATTTTCACTAATTTGTGTGTAAACAGATTGCTCCTCTTGATTTGATAAATGGATGATTAGGCATTACCGTTATCTTTCAATTCAAGTATAAAAATATTTTCACATTTTAAAAGTTGCATTATTTCTTAGGTGTGTAATTTCAGTGTAAGATTGCATGTTCTTTCCTACAATATCAACACTATTATTAGTCAATAAATAAACCAAAAATTAATCCAACTAGTTCATCCAAAATACAAGAAGGAAATTCCAAAAAGTATTAATTTGATAATATGTCTGCATGGCTTGAGTGTAACCTTCAAGAAAACTGTTTAACCCACAAGTGATTTATTCACAAAATGCTGGAGTAACTCAGCAGGTCAGGCAGCATCTCGGGAGAGAAGGAACGGGTGACGTTTCGGGTCGAGACCCTTCTCGACCCGAAACATCACCCATTCCTTCTCTCCCGAGATGCTGCCTGACCTGCTGAGTTACTCCAGCATTTTGTGAATAAATACCTTCAATTTGTACCAGCATCTGCAGTTATCTTCTTAACCCACAAGTGAAATTGATTAGAATGCTCTCAAAAATTGCCTGCCACTGAACAAGATAAATTACAGGTGAACAGGAACAGCTTGCCGTTACAAAATATCTCAAACAATTTTGGTTGATCAAGTAGCTAAATTTTACCTTTAAAAGTCTCCCAATTGCTAGACATCCCTTTACCGATAAACAGCCTTTCCCAGTCATCTGTTGCAAGTTCCTGTCTAATTAGTTTAAACATTGGATTTGTCCCAATTTAGAAACATAGAAAATAGATGCAGGAGGCCATTCGGCACTTCGAGGCATCACCGCCATTCATTGTGATCATGGCTGATCATGCGCAATCAGTAACCTGTGCCCAACCTCTCCCCATATCCCTCGATTCCACTAGCCCCCATTTAGAACATTAACTTGTGGCACAGCCCCATTTTTCCCATGACTATTTAAAAACTAATAGAATCATGATCATTGATCTCAAATATGTCCCCACCAATGCTTCAATCACCAAACCTGCCTTGTTCCTAATAAAATGTCTCGTATTGCATCCTCTATAATAGGCCTTCCTCCATACATTATTTAAGAAAACTTAAGAAATCCCACTTCATCCAAGACATGAAAATCACTGATGTCTTCTAACAGACTTGCAACATCCTTAGAACATTGTTTTGGTTAATCGCAGCAGTTTTAAAGTTATTTTTACCTCCAAAATGAACAATGAAATCAAAGAGAATACTATTTATAAAATGCCCTGTAGTTACTTGCCTAGGCTATTGTGACAGCACCTCTCAACCAATTATTACCAAGGACTAGGATAGAGGGCACAAGGGAACACGATCACATTTAGCTTCCTCTCCAAGTTGTGTGCCACTGTATCTAAATCCTGCTGCTTCTTACTGATCAGCACTTTGGTGGTACCTTGTGTTCAAAGGATTTGAGTGCTTCAAAGCTGTTGCTTAGTATCATTCTCAGTGGAACACTTAATCTCATGAAAATAAATAAATAAATTATCCTGAATATTTCAAAAAGTCGAAAATGGGAAAGATAAGTCAAATGGTAAATACCCTAAATTAAGACTCAATTAAAATAGCATTTTTGGCAATACAATAAAAAACATTAACATTTCACTAATTTTTCCATGAGCTGTTTGCAATTTGCAAAATAGAGATGAAAATATAAAACTAGCATCGGCAAATAACTGTTGTTTTTTTTAAAACATCTGACATTTTGGAACAAACAAATATTAGAATAACCAATTGCAGAATTTGTAATTAGGAACCTGGTAAAATACCAGTCCAAGGATAGAATGAGAATAAGTGTAGAATTTGGAATTCAAATCCACAAGTCTTCAGCTACAGTGTATTTAATGAAAGAGGTTCTCCTGCAATATAAAGATGGAAAATTTGAGATGTAATGAAATTTTGGAAAGACAAGATCTCCCACACAGTAATTCTTTGCTAAATGTAAAGGAATGAACCACTGTATAAAGAGATCAAAGTAAATATAATGCACATGGACTCATGATCAAAAAGGTGTTTTACAAGTGCTTGCTAGAAAGGAGCAGGGAGAAAATCAGATAAATAGGAAATAACATGTTATTCTGAATGTAGAAAGATCCAATCCAAGATGCAATGTTCGAACCAATTTGATCAATAGTAAATATATTACTTGAATTTGGCTAACTGAAACACAATCTAAAATATATGGCCCTCAAAAAAGTAAAGGTTTAGTAAACTGCAAAATATATTGCAGGTCAGAGCGGGTGATGTTTTTGGAAAAAAAACAAATGGAAAATGGTAGGGTTTATACTTTGAAAGTAGAAATATAGACTTTTGTTTGGAGTTTAAACAAGCACATAAACACAAGCCATAAAGTAGTAATACAAGATATTGGCCACCTCACAGTTTAGAGAGTTAGGTAGAATTTCACTTGTTCATTATTGGAAGGACAAAACCATTGAGAATGTGCACAATTTGTCACAAATTTGACACAAGGACCATTTCTATTCAAATACAGAAATCAAAACTTTAAAAATATTGTCACCAAGATAGAAGATCGGTCATGAAAAACGCATTTACACAGTGGACCATGAAGCATATTGTTTTGTCATAGTATTTTAATTAAAGCAGCCATCACAGCATTTTAAAAATGAACAAATTGACTCCGTATTTAGAGATGAAAGAACAGTGCTTTGGGTTAACAGCTAGGAGGAGATTAACTTAATTTTTCTTTAAATTAAGCATGTGAAGCCAGATCTTGCTAGTAAATGCTGGCAGTTCAGAATGGAACTGTTGACATTTTTCCCCTTTATGTGACAGTCAACCCGAGACTTCTGTTCTTTAGAAATATTGAACAACAGATGGCGCCACATCTATCACTACACTCTGGTCATTGGACAAAGTGCCCAGCAGCAGAGCCTTGTTCCTGAGGAGATTCTCCAGAATCAATTCTGCTGGAATTGCCAAGATCTAATTCACATCAATTACTTTTATAGAGTTACTAGCACGAGTGTGCCCGTTGGGCCCGTCCTCGTAGGGTTTCCATTGTAACCGGGAGGGGAGTGGGGGGAGGGAAGGGGGAGGGAGGTGTGGAGGGGAGGGGGAGGGGGGAGGGGAGAGGGGGAGGGGGGAGGGGAGGGGGGAAGGGAGGAGGGAAGGGGGGGAGGGAGAGGGGAGGGAGGTGGGTAGGGGAGGGAGGTGGGTAGGGGGGGATGGGGGGAGGGAGGGGGGAGGGAGGGGGACCTCCCCTTTTCCCAGTACCCCTCTTTCCCCGTTGGGCCCGTCCTCGTAGGGTTTCCATTGTAACCGGGAGGAGGGGAGGGAGGGAAGGGGGAGGGAGGGAGGTGTGGTGGGAGGAGGGGAGGGGGAGGGAGGGGGTTGGGGGGGAGGGGGGAGGGGAGGGGGAAGGGGGGAGGGAGGGGGACCTCCCCTTTTCCCAGTACCCCTCTTTCCCCGTTGGGCCCGTCCTCGTAGGGTTTCCATTGTAACCGGGAGGAGGGGAGGGAGGGAAGGGGGAGGAAGGGAGGAGGGAGGTGTGGAGGGAGGAGGGGAGGGGGAGAGGGGAGGGGGGAGGGAGGGGGAGGGGAGGGGGGAAGGGGGGAGGGAGGGGGACCTCCCCTTTTCCCAGTACCCCTCTTTCCCCGTTGGGCCCGTCCTCGTAGGGTTTCCATTGTAACCGGGAGGAGGGGAGGGAGGGAAGGGGGAGGGAGGGAGGAGGGAGTTGTGGAGGGAGGAGGGGAGGGGGAGGGAGGGGAGGGGGGGAGGGGAGGGAGGGGGGAAGGGTGGGGGAGGGAGAGGGGAGGGAGAGGGGAGGGAGGGGGTAGGGGGGAGGGGGGAGGGGAGGGGGAAGGGGGGAAGGAGGGGGACCTCCCCTTTTCCCATTACCCCTCTTTCCCCATTGGGCCCGTCCTCGTAGGGTTTCCATTGTAACCGGGAGGGGAGGGAGGGAAGGGGGAGGGAGGGAGGAGGGAGTTGTGGAGAGAGGAGGGGAGGGGGAGGGAGGGGAGGGGGGGGAGGGGGGAAGGGTGGGGGAGGGAGAGGGGAGGGGGGGGTAGGGGGGAGGGGAGGGGAAGGGGGGAAGGGGGGGGACCTCCCCTTTTCCCATTACCCCTCTTTTCCCATTGGGCCCGTCCTCGTAGGGTTTCCATTGTAACCGGGAGGGGAGGGAGGGAAGGGGGAGGGAGGGAGGAGGGAGTTGTGGAGGGAGGAGGGGAGGGGGAGGGAGGGGAGGGGGGAAGGGTGGGGGAGGGAGAGGGGAGGGAGGGGGTAGGGGGGGAGGGGGGAGGGGAGGGGGAAGGGGGGAAGGAGGGGGACCTCCCCTTTTCCCAGTACCCCTCTTTCCCCGTTGGGCCCGTCCTCGTAGGGTTTCCATTGTAACCGGGAGGGGGGGAGGGAGGGAAGGGGGAGGGAGGTGTGGAGGGAGGAGGGGAGGGGGAGGGGGAAGGGGGGATGGAGAGGGGAGGGAGGCGGGTAGGGGGGGAGGGTGAGGGAGGGGGGAGGGGAGGGGGGAAGGAGGGGGACCTCCCCTTTTCCCAGTACCCCTCTTTCCCCGTTGGGCCCGTCCTCGTAGGGTTTCCTTTGTAACCGGGAGGAGGGGAGGGAGGGAAGGGGGAGGGAGTGAGGAGGGGAGGGGGGGAGGGGATGGGGGAAGGGGGGAGGGGAGGGGGGAGGGAGGGGGACCTCCCCTTTTCCCAGTACCCCTCTTTCCCCGTTGGGCCCGTCCTCGTAGGGTTTCCATTGTAACCGGGAGGAGGGGAGGGAGGGAAGGGGGAGGGAGGGAGGTGTGGTGGGAGGAGGGGAGGGGGAGGGAGGGGGTTGGGGGGGAGGGGAGGGGGAAGGGGGGAGGGAGGGGGACCTCCCCTTTTCCCAGTACCCCTCTTTCCCCGTTGGGCCCGTCCTCGTAGGGTTTCCATTGTAACCGGGAGGAGGGGAGGGAGGGAAGGGGGAGGAAGGGAGGAGGGAGGTGTGGAGGGAGGAGGGGAGGGGGAGAGGGGAGGGGGGAGGGAGGGGGAGGGGAGGGGGGAAGGGGGGAGGGAGGGGGACCTCCCCTTTTCCCAGTACCCCTCTTTCCCCGTTGGGACCGTCCTCGTAGGGTTTCCATTGTAACCGGGAGGAGGGGAGGGAGGGAAGGGGGAGGGAGGGAGGAGGGAGTTGTGGAGGGGGAGGGAGGGGAGGGGGGGAGGGGAGGGAGGGGGGAAGGGTGGGGGAGGGAGAGGGGAGGGAGAGGGGAGGGAGGGGGTAGGGGGGGAGGGGGGAGGGGAGGGGGAAGGGGGGAAGGAGGGGGACCTCCCCTTTTCCCATTACCCCTCTTTCCCCATTGGGCCCGTCCTCGTAGGGTTTCCATTGTAACCGGGAGGGGAGGGAGGGAAGGGGGAGGGAGGGAGGAGGGAGTTGTGGAGAGAGGAGGGGAGGGGGAGGGAGGGGAGGGGGGAAGGGTGGGGGAGGGAGAGGGGGAGGGTGGGGGTAGGGGGGAGGGGAGGGGAAGGGGGGAAGGAGGGGGACCTCCCCTTTTCCCATTACCCCTCTTTTCCCATTGGGCCCGTCCTCGTAGGGTTTCCATTGTAACCGGGAGGGGAGGGAGGGAAGGGGGAGGGAGGGAGGAGGGAGTTGTGGAGGGAGGAGGGGAGGGGGAAGGGTGGGGGAGGGAGAGGGGAGGGAGGGGGTAGGGGGGGAGGGGGGAGGGGAGGGGGAAGGGGGGAAGGAGGGGGACCTCCCCTTTTCCCAGTACCCCTCTTTCCCCGTTGGGCCCATCCTCGTAGGGTTTCCATTGTAACCGGGAGGGGGGGAGGGAGGGAAGGGGGAGGGAGGTGTGGAGGGAGGAGGGGAGGGGGAGGGGGAAGGGGGGATGGAGAGGGGAGGGAGGCGGGTAGGGGGGGAGGGTGAGGGAGGGGGGAGGGGAGGGGGGAAGGAGGGGGACCTCCCCTTTTCCCAGTACCCCTCTTTCCCCGTTGGGCCCGTCCTCGTAGGGTTTCCTTTGTAACCGGGAGGAGGGGAGGGAGGGAAGGGGGAGGGAGTGAGGAGGGGAGGGGAGGGGGGGAGGGGATGGGGGAAGGGGGGAGGGAGGGGGGTGGGGAGGGAGGGGGGTGGGGGGGAGGGAGGGGGTGAGGGGGAGGGAGGGGGAGGGAGGGGGCCCATCCCCGTAGGGTTTCCATTAGTAACCGGGAGGGGGGAGGGAGGGTGGAAAGAGCATCCCTCTCCCCATCAGAACTGCCCCCTCCATCGACTCCTTTAAGTCCAGGCTCAAAACCTATTTCTACTCCCTAGCGTCTGAGGCTCATTGAGGAGGCGCTGTGAACTGTTTGTGTGCTACTGTATGTTTCATTTTTTTCCTTAGTACCTAATCAGATGTACAGCACTTTGGTCAACGTGGGTTGTTTTTAAATGTGCTATACAAATAAAATTGACTTGACTTGACAGCTTTTCGCAACAATGTAGCACAGGGGCATTGTGACGTCACACGCTGAATACCGCGGGGGGGGGGGGGGAGAAGGGGGTCAGCTCGAGTTCATCTCACAGGGGCATTGTGACATCACAATGAAGACTAAATCCGTACCGCAGCGCCCCCCTTCTGTCAAAACTTAGATAAATGAGGGGGGGCAGCGCTTTAAAACCTCTGTAACTTAAAAAATATGCGACCGAATTAAATTAAAATATCATTTTCCAGCAGCGAACCGCATGGTGATTAAGGCGGTACAAAATTCGTGGCGCTACAGTTCACCGTTTTGCCGAAATTGCCGTATTCAGCCGACATCAGTGAAATATATATACATACAAGATCTGAGTTTTAGTAATATACTAGAACAAGTGTGCCCGTTCTATGCGGGCCCGTTGGGCCCGTCCCCACACCCCCCATTCTCTCTCCCCCAGACACACTCTTAGCTTCTGTTAAAGTCCCGGGGGGGGGGGGGGGGTTGCGGGTGATCGGATCTGTGAAAAGTCCGGTGGGGGGGGGGGGCTTCGGGAGATCTCATCATTCAAAGGCCCGGGGGGGGGGGGGGGGGATAGCGGGGAGATGTTCTCCCGGGTGTGGGAGAGAGGAGAGAAGCAAGGGGAGAGAGGAGAGGTGAGCCGGTGATCGCGGGCTGGCGCCGCTAACGGCGTCCATTGTTTTGGTGCGAGTGAGGAGATGCCGCGCATGCGTGCTGAGTACAGAGTGAGGAGATTCCGCGCATGCGTACTGAGCACTGCCAGACCGCAGCGCCCCCCTTCTGTCAAAACTTCGATAAATCAGGGGTGGCAGCACTTTTAAACCTCTGTAACTTAAAAAATATGCGTCCGAATTAAATAAAAATATCATTTTCCAGCAGCGAACCGCATGCTGATTAAGGCAGTTCAAAAATCGTGGCGCTACGGTTCACCGTTTTGCCGGAATTGCCGTAGTCAGCCGACATCAGTGGAATATATATACAACGCTACAAGATCTGAGTTTTAGTAGTATATAGACTAGCACATGTGTGCCCGTTGGGCCCGTCCTCGTAGGGTTTCCATTGTAACCGGGAGGGGAGTGGGGGGGAGGAAAGGGGGAGGGTTCGGGGGAGGGAGGAGGGGTGGGGGAGGGAGGGGAGGGGGAGGGAGGGGGGAGGGGAGGGGTGAAGGGGAGGGAGAGGGGAGGGAGAGGGAGGGGGGGAGGGGGAGGGGAAGGGAGGGGGAGGGGAGGGGGAAGGGAGGTGGACCTCCCCTTTTCCCAGTACCCCTCTTTCCCCGTTGGGCCCGTCCTCGTAGGGTTTCCATTGTAACCAGGAGGGGAGGGAGGGAAGGGGGAGGGAGGGAGGAGGGAGGTGTGGAGGGAGGAGGGAAGGGGGGGGAGAGGGGGAGGGAGGCGGGTAGCGGGGGGAGGGGGGGAGGGAGGGGGAGGGGGGAAGGGATGGGGACCTCCCCTTTTCCCAGTACCCCTCTTTCCCCGTTGGGCCCGTCCTCGTAGGGTTTCCATTGTAACCGGGAGGAGGGGAGGGAGGGAAGGGGAGGGAGGGAGGGAAGGGTGAGGGAGGGAGGAGGGAAGTGTGGAGGGAAGAGGGGAGAGGGAGGGAGGAGGGAAGTGTGGAGGGAGGAGGGGAGGGGGAGGGGGGGAAGGGGGGAGGGAGGCGGGTGGAGGGGGGAGGGAGGGGGAGGGGGGAGGGAGGGGGAGGGGAGGGGGGAGGGATGGGGACCTCCCCTTTTCCCAGTACCCCTCTTTCCCCGTTGGGCCCGTCCTCGTAGGGTTTCCATTGTAACCGGGAGGAGGGGAGGGAGGGAAGGGGGAGGGAGGGAGGGAAGGGGGGAGGGAGGGAGGGAAGGGTGAGGGAGGGAGGAGGGAAGTGTGGAGGGAGGAGGGGAGGGGGAGGGGGGGAAGGGGGGAGGGAGGCGGGTGGAGGGGGGAGGGAGGGAGGGGGAGGGGAGGGGGGAGGGAGGGGGAGGGGAGGGAGGGGGAGGGGGACCTCCCCTTTTCCCAGTACCCCTCTTTCCCCGTTGGCCCGTCCTCGTAGGGTTTCCATTGTAACCGGGAGGAGGGGAGGGAGGGAAGGGGGAGGGAGGTGTGGAGGGAGGAGGGGAGGGGGAGGGAGGGGGGGCGAGGGGAAGGGGGGAGGGAGAGGGGTAGGGGGGTAGGGGGGGGAGGGGGAGGAAGGGGTGGAGGGGAGGGGGGAAGGGGGAGGGAGGGGGACCTCCCCTTTTCCCAGTACCCCTCTTTCCCCGTTGGGCCCGTCCTCGTAGGGTTTCCATTGTAACCGGGAGGGGAGGGAGGGAAGGGGGAGGGAGGGAGGGAGGAGGGAGGTGTGGAGGGAGGAGGGGAGGGAGGGGAGGGGGTGGAGGGGGGAAGGGGGGGAGGGGGAGGGAGGGGGGAACGGGGAGGGAGGGGGACCTCCCCTTTTCCCAGTACCCCTCTTTCCCCGTTGGGCCCGTCCCCGTAGGATTTCCATTGTAACCGGGAGAGGGGAGGGAGGGTGGAAGGAGGGGGGAGGGGGAGAGGGATGGAAGGGTGGAGGGAGGGGGGAGGGATTGGGGGAGGGAGGGATGGAGGGAAGGAGGGAGTGGGGGGAGTTAGGGGGGGATGGGTGAGGGAGGTGGGGAGGGAGGGGGGAGGGAGTTGGGGAGGGAGGGGGTGGAGGGGGGAGGGAGTGGGGATGGAGGTGGGAAGGAGGGGGGATGAAGGGGTTGAGGGGGGAAGGGGGACCTCCCCTTTTCCCAGTACCCCTCTTTCCCCCACCACCAAGCCCCCTCCGCAACGACCCCTGTTGTCCCCCTCCCCAGTCCCCCTTCGTGGATGGGGGACCGAGCTCAGGGGTTACCGAGCTTTTGCGGTTGCAGCTCCTAGACTGTGGAACAGCATCCCTCTCCCCATCAGAACTGCCCCCTCCATCCACTCCTTTAAGTCCAGGCTCAAAACCTATTTCTACTCCCTAGCGTTTGAGGCTCATTGAGGAGGTACTGTGAACTGTTTGCGTGCCATTGTATGTTTCTTTTCTTTTTTTTCCTTAGTACCTAATCAGATGTACAGCACTTTGGTCAACGTGGGTTGTTTTTAAATGTGCTATACAAATAAAATTGACTTGACTTGACTTGACCAAGTGCTTCTCACGGCGATCTGTATTCGCAACAATGTATCACCCATCTCACAGGGGCATTGTGACATCATAAGCTGAAGACCTTCAATAAATCCGCACCACAGCGCCCCCTATAATTTAGGGGGGGGGGGGGGGGGGAGCGCTTTAAAACCTCTGTAACTTAAAAAACATGCGACCGAATTAAATAAAAAACAATTTTGCAGCAGATAACCGCGTGGTGATTAAGGCGGTGCAAAAATCGTGGCGCCACGGTTCACCGTTTTGACGAAATCAGAGAAACCGCTGTTACGCGCATATATATATATATAACACAAGATCTGAGTTTTAGTAGTATACTAGAACAAGTGTGCCCGTTCAAAGCGGGCCCGTTGGGCCCGTCCCCACACCCCCCATTTTCTCCCCCCCAGCGAGGGAGTGGTGGAGGGAGGGATGTGTTGAGGATGGAGGGGGGAGGGAGGGGGGGAGGGTGATGAGAGATGGGGGTGGTATTTGTGGAGGGAGGGAGGGGGGGGGGAGAGAGGGGGGAGGGAGGGATGGGGGAGAGGGGAGGGATATGGACCTCCCCTTTTCCCAGTACCCCTCTTTCCCCCACCACCAATTCCCCTCCGCACTACCCCTGTTGTCCCATTCCCCATTCTCAGCCCCCCCCCCCCCATTTTCTCTCCCCCAGACACACTCTTAGTATCAGTTAAAGGCCCGGGGGGGTGGGGGGTAGCGGGGAGATGTTCTCCCGGGTGTGGGAGAGAGGAGAGAATCAAGGGGAGAGAGGAGAGGTGAGCCGGTGATCGCGGGCTGGCGCCGCTAACGGCGTCCATTGTTTTGGTGCGAGTGAGGAGATGCCGCGCATGCGTGCTGAGTACAGAGTGAGGAGATTCCGCGCATGCGTACTGAGCACTGCCGCACCGCAGCGCCCCCCTTCTGTCAAAACTTCGATAAATGAGGGGGGGCAGCACTTTTAAACCTCTGTAACTTAAAAAATATGCGTCCGAATTAAATAAAAATATCATTTTCCAGCAGCGAACCGCATGCTGATTAAGGCGGTACAAAAATCGTGGCGCTACGGTTCATCGTTTTGCCGGAATTGCCGTATTCAGCCGACATCAGTGGAATATATATATATACATACAAGATCTGAGTTAGACAGACAGACAGACAGACAGACAGACAGACAGACAGACAGACAGACAGACAGACAGACAGACAGACAGACAGACAGACAGACAGACAGACAGACAGACAGACAGACAGACAGACAGACAGACAGACAGACAGACAGACAGACAGACAGCTATAAAGTAAAGGGATCGGCAAGTTTCTTTTTTTCTCTTCAGTTTTGTTTAGTATTTTTAATTAAGTGTTTTTGGATCATGTTATAAAAATAATTTAACAATATTGACATAATTTAATGTTTTAAACTTCTGAATTTTTGATACATTTGTAAAAACTTTAAAATTCACCACTTTAACTTCTTGTGCACCCCAGAACAGGGATTTACCAACTATAAAGCTTGCAGTTTATCTTGGGGAAATGACTCACTGAGTGCAGATGAAATGTGTAGCAGTGTAGCTCTAAGACTGCTTAAATCACAGTCAGAGAGGGCGGAAACAGGCCCTTTGGCCCAACTTGCCCACACTGGCCAACATGTCCCAACTCCACGAGTCCCACCTGTCTGCATTAGGCCTATATATATATATATATATATATATATATTTAGCTCTAAACCTGTCCTATCCATGTATGTCTAAATATTCCTTAAACGACACGATGGTACCTGCCTCAACTACCTCCTCTGGCATCTCGTTCCATGCATACACCAGGCGTGTGAAAAAGTTACACCTCAAGTTCCTATTAAATCTTTACCCCCACACCTCAAACCTATGTCTTCTGGTTCCCAATTCCCCTGCTCTGGGCAAGACTCTGAGTTTACCTTATCTATTCCTTTCATGACTTTGTACACCTCTATAAGATCACCCCTCATCCACCTGCACTCCAAGGAATAAAGTCCTCGCCTGCTTAACTGTTTCTTATAGCTCAAGCCCACAGGTCCTGGCAACATCCTCGTAATGTCACGCCGGTGACATTTTGCCCTGGCCAGAATGTTTCACACTAGCATGTCAGGCCCTCTGCTTAAGGATCAGTAGCAATGGACACGAGGAAACTACAGGAAGCAAAGCAGGGAAATGGGTTCAAATCAATAAGATTCACCCCTATACATCAGGAAAGTACTGAGGCTGTAAAGTAGGATCTTATAGTCTTTTGATGTCCTTAATATATTGTCAAAATACTGAAAAGGCCAAATACCATCTTAAAATGGAAAAAAGTCCAAAGCTAATAACTAAAGACAATCTCTCATTAAATGATCAGCCTGGAATTGAACATGTACATAAAGGAATAGACAACTAGTTTTATCAGAAACTTGCATTATGCAGCACTAATCTTTTGTCACCTGCAGATATACTTGACCTTGCAAAATAACTGCTTCCTTTATTTTTATTTTTTATAAAACCTGCAGCTTCTGCATTATTTTGCTTATTGTTTTTTTCCCTGGATGGTCTGTTGTCCCACACAAGATTACAAAACAGAATCAATAACTGAACCATTACATCCTGTTACAAGCAAATAGATGACATTAAAAACTAAACAATTTAATTAATTTGGGTAGAACATATGATGGGTCAATAATATCAATACTAGATATTTACTCAAAGCATTTAAAATGTGTTTTTCATTTTTATCTACTTGCATGATTTAAATTAAGTTTCCTCAACAATTATACCCATTTCAATTTGTTTCTGTATTTTGTTAGGTTCAAAGTACTCGCTGAGAGTAGAGATATGGATGAGAGCGCATAACTTATTCCTAGCTAGTGCCCGAGATAGTTCCAGTTATATGTCAACTTTGTGGTTTGGTTGACACCCAGTATAAAGTAGAGAAAAATACCTGAATTAATTCCATTGCTTAAAATGGCATATTGCACTATGCCATTAAGAACGTAGATATTATGCCTAGATAATATATCTAGATATAACTCTGACCCAATGCCCTCATCAGGACAACAGGCCATTAAGGCCCAGATAAGACGCCACATTTAAGAACTTTGAAACTTGAAGTATACAAATGGTATTGGAAATGTGGCGACTTCCTTCTACTATTCTACTCATGTATGATTGAGCTTATGTATAGCAAGATTCTTACTCAACTGTATGCATGAAAGGAATTTCACTGCTAGGTACATGTGACAATACAGTACCATTGAACCATATAGTTTCAATCTTACTAATTCTGATAAGGTTTTTTCACATTTCCTTTGTACGTGTTCAAATAATGAGCACTTTTGTACATGCCGTATGTTGGGTAAAAGGTAAAAGGTATGTTGCGTACAAGGTAAAAGCTCATTCTTAAAGCGCCTAACATCACTTTCTAAACCCGATTTTTCAAATAAGATTACCAATTTTTTTTGCGCAAAGTCAGAATGTGAAACAAATTTTTAAAAAACTACATGTCAAAGTTTTAGGCTTACAAATATTCAAAAATTTTATATAATATGGAACATCAAAGACTGACAAATTTTAACACAATCTGATATTTATGCCAAGAGTATTAATTTTACATCTTTGTTTCACATCAATGTGCTCCACCTTAATCAAATGTGGATTTACTAGCAAACTAAAGTCGTTAGTTGCTAAACTCAAGTTGCTAAAATATGTACAAGTAAAATAAGATAAGGAAAATAATAAGGTAAGTGACTGTGCAGAGTTCTTGTAAAATTAAGCCTCCTACAATGCCATTAATAAAATGTGTTACTATGATACAAGCTGCTAAATGTTCATTAACTGGAATTAAACAAAACTGCAAGACATCTGTAAGATATTTTTATTTTTATTCATATTTCATATCCACCGAATGACTTAAGTTCTTACCAATTCCATCCACCAAACCACTTAGCAAAAGAAACTTGCAAAAAAGCAACAGCACCAACCAATTATTTGATTTTTATAGTTTGATGGTTAAAAAAAAACTAAAGACAGATTTTCCTGGTCATGTGTCCAAAAGACACAATTTAGTAGCAGTAACAGAATGTACTCCCAAAATACCAGTGTGTAAATAAATTTCAGAATATTACTATTGTGCATTTTGCAATACTGACCAAGAACAATTTTACACCCCAAGGAGCTTCATGTTATCCTTGTAGTAATGGAAATAAAACTTAACTTCAAATAAAATCACACAATGAGGGACAACTCTTTTGACTGCGAAAGTGGACTTTTGTAGTTTCCGAGCCTTTCCTCAGATCATCAGCTGCCACCCACGTTGGTCCACAACATTGATCGCGCCGTCCATCAATTTCAGTGGAGGTATTGTAACAAGGGAGTTGAACTGATCAGTCTTTTCCAATCCAATCCAAAATTGCAAATGTAGAAGTTCTAAATTAAACCGGAGTTTCATGTTATATGTGATGGGAGCAGAATTAGGCCATTCGGCCCATCAAGTCTACTCCACCATACAATCATGACTGATCTATCTCTCCTTCCTAACCCCATTCTCCTGCCTTCTCCCCATAACTCCTGGTGGCGCAGCGGTAGAGTGAGCAGTAGAGTTGCTGCCTTACAGCGCCAAAGACCCAGGTTCGATCCTGACTGTGGGTGCTGCCTGTACAGTTTGTAAGTTCTCCCTTTGACCTGCATGGGTTTTTTCCAAGATCTTCGGTTTCCTCCCACACTCCAAAGATGTACAGGTTTATAGGTTAATTGACTCTGTATAAATGTAAAATTGTCCATAGTGCAGGATGGTGTTAATGTGCGGGGATCGCTGGTTGGTGCAGACTCGGTGGGCCGAAGGATCTGTTCCCGCACAGTATCTCTAAACTAATCAAGAATCTATCTAGACCAAGAAGTTTCATGGCTTCTGCGCCACAGCATCGACTTAGACAGCATTTGCCACATCAGGAAACATTGAAAAAGCAAACAAAATAAAAAATTAAAATAGTAACTACAAAAGTTTGAGATTAATTCCGTCTCCTGGAGATCAATTCCCGTTAATTCACAGAAATGTCTCATGTCAACTTGGATACAATTGTGTTGTTCATTTACATTACATCATTGGCAAGGCCAGCATTGGTTGCCCATCTCTATTCTTGAAAGTTCTTTAGCCAGAGCCACCACCAGATACAATTATTACAATGAAATACAGTATTGATATATGGCTTGCAAGAACAAAATTAAAAACTGCTACAGGATAAACAGATGGGCAATTTGACATCAGAATAATGCAGGGCTTAGAATTCAATGAAGAAAATATATCTTTTTTAATTGATGTTGAGATGCTAGTATATGTTGGAATCAATACAGCACAAGTTCATTAGATTGATTTGGTGAATGAGTTGTCCAATAATGAGAGATTAAATAAGAACTGCCCACACTGATTGGCAATTGGAAGAATATGACAAGATCAAATTAATAAGATGGGTGCAGAGAGAATGGGCTCCTCTAGTTGGCGAGTTATTTTAAACATTACTGAATGATGCAGCAAGCTCAAGGTCCACATGGTCTACTGTTGCTACTATTAATTAGTTTGGAGCTGAAATCAAGAGATTGCACAAGATCTTTTGGAATGAAGCTGGAAGGGGCATGAGTATTCAGGTTGGCATGGAAAGCAGGACGAGTAGGCATGGCCATAAATCTAATGAAAGAAAGTTTTTTAAAGGAGAAAATAAAGTCAAAATATTGAATGTAAAACTTCAAAAAATTGGAGATAAAAGATTGCTTTTGCACTCAACATAAGAAGGATTATGGTATTAAAAAAAACAGGTTCAATGGGAATCCGATTAGTATGAAGTAACAATATTAGAACAAGACATAGGATGACTTCACTGGTGTTTCTATAAAAATGGGCTGGAATAGAACAGAGAGAAGCAGATCATACCCAACCAAGTTTAGAAGGACATATGCAAAACAAATATTTAAAAGTTAGAACAGAAAATCTATTTTTAAAAATAACTTGCGACATTATAACTTAAAGTGCCAGAGATCGTGATTAAGGTCATGTTTGATCTCCTCTTGGTCTCAACTACAATTTCACATCCAATACCCATAACCCATAATTTTCCATGATCAAAGAAATCTCTTTCGGCCTTGAACACACAATGATTCAGCATTCGGATATCAAATTTCAAACATTCTCACCCTCTTAAAAAAAAAGCCGCTTCTCAATGTTAAATGGGCAAACTATTTATCCTTGGATTAAGTTATTTCTATATTATCCTTACCGCTTTAACACCTCGCAACCACCCCCCCCCCCCCCCCCCCCCCCCCCATGAAGGAGATATCTTCACATATTTACCCTGTTAAGTCTCCTGTCATTCCTTTTTATGTTCAGCTGCAGGTGGATTGTCATGCCTCTCAGACTACATATAACCACTTTAAGACCAAAACCCAAGTTTCAGACTTGGTTTGTTATGCTCAAAACAGGAAATTATCATATTGTAGTCATGCTTAACAATGGCAATGATGAATAATCCCATTTTAACACACTACCAAAACTAAATAATTGGTCCGCTGGTCGAGTTCACTGTATATTGTCGTGAGAAACTATCTTGAATGCATTTGTCAGAACTACTTTTGCTAATTTGATTTACCGAAGTAGCTAAGAATTAAGAACCCATGACTACTGGACTTTGGTAAATATCTTCTTCATTTCTTGATTCTAACCTCAAGCCACTGACAAGACACCAGTGATCCTAGGATGATTTCTAATCTATACCCAAATATTTCATTTTCTATACCACACATAATTTCTCACTCTAGTCTTTTTGCCTTACCTTTTATCAGTGCTACCACCTCGTTCAATCTATCCTTCATTTCGACCATCCCAATGGCACAGCTCCTTCAGAAACAATTTAATGAGCAAGAGTCACAGAATCTAAAGGCAAACTTTTTCACACTGCTCTTTCAGCCATATTTACCTTCTCAATCTGCTTATCCCATGTCACCATGCACGCAACTGGGGAAAACCCCAGAGACTACAACCAAACAGGTTCCTGCTGTAATTGTGTTTTAAACAGAACCCATCTTCCATTTTATCAGCCTCAAATCTCCAAATCCATCACACTGCCTAAGCTTCTCCCACTTCTACTTGCAGTTCTCCATTACAATTTCTTCTCAAACTCCCTTCTCTCAAATCACTTTTTTTTTTCCATTGAAGGTATTATCAGTTTCAGGGGTAAGATGTTACAGGGTTTAGACCAAATGACGAAAAAATGACAATATGCTTCCAAACTCTGGATGCTGGCGACCAAGAGGAACCTGCAAATGGTAATACTCCCATACAACTGCTGCCCTTACCTTTCTTGGTGGTGGACGTAGTGCATTCGGGAGGTACTGTTGAAGTACCTTTGGTTAGTCACTGCCGTGCCAATGAAAGTTTTATTCACATTTTTTAAAATATTTTTACATGTAATGGGAATAATGAAACATGGTCTTCAAATCAACTAGAAATTTCAGTAAAATAAGAAACTATGAAACCACAGATATGCACCGGCAGACCAAAGCAAAAAAATAATTAACTGCCATCAGGCTATTATAAGCACTCATGCATTTGTTAGAGATGGGAGGTGTGGAAGGAAAGGAGAAACATTTGCAAGGCTTTACCACAACATTCTTTTTAAAAGACCTTCCTAAAACATTATTTACTTTTTTTAGACTTCATTTTTGATATCTTTAACCAAATAGCAATAAATACACGTAATCGCAGTTGAATTATCACAACATATACATGTTTTCTTTAAATTATTTAATTGTGAATATGTATTTTTATCCTTTAGTACACAAATTAAATTCTGCATTTCAGGACTTGTTAGAAATGGAAAAGATTTAATTTTGTTGGACTTAAATTTACATTTACAACTTAGTTTCTCCTCAAACAGGCAGAGAATAAACTCATCATATACTATAGCTAAATCATATTAGATTTTAATTAAGAGAAAATCAAGGAAAGTCCATTGATAGTGCTCAGTAGTCACACGTACTTCCATAATTTTCTAATTAAATTGTAATTACTAAATATGCAGTGCATTTAGCATAATGGTTTTTATCACCAACACTAAGGCACACTTTGCACTATGTTTCTCCATATTGCTGCTGTCAAGGGTTAGACTCAGAAATATGTGGCTTCAGTAGGTTTATATAACGTGCTGGAAATTATTACTTACAAAGTTAGTAGCCGACACAAAAGTTGGTGAAGCAAGTTCAGAATATATCACCTGAAAAGATTTTCCAGTATCTTTGAACTTGGAATAAAAATCAAATGGAAAGAGCTGTGATTATGCAAAAGACAAGTTTAAAACTACATAAAATGCCAAAAGTGCTCGGGTTCTATTATGGCGATTCCTAATTCTGCATTCAGTAGAAAAATAATATAGCATGTTGATGCTGATCTATGGAAAATTGGCTGCTGTAACATGAGAGTATTAACAATGTTAAAATTGGCCACAGCATCTGAGCAAATAAAAGCTTCTGCTGTTGCAATTTCAAATGCCTTCCAGTGACCCCTGCTGGAAAGTGAACACATGGACATCAATTAGAAAAGTTTCAGACTTGACCATTGTGTATGCTCTTGACAATTCCTACACAAGAGTCACATGAACGAAGTCATACCAGTCGGTTGGCCACAGCTACATAATTAAGAATTGTGCCCAAGTGGAAATAGACAAGGAAAAGCAGTTACCCAACATTTGTCTTTCACCCCACCTTTTGCCAAGATACATTTTATAAATATGTCAAGAGATATATCAGAAATAACATAAAATTATTTTCAAACTAAAATAGCGTAGAGTCGGCTAAAGCCAATTTTTACCAACATATTGGTTTAAGCAATACTCACGGTGTTTCAGCATACCCTTTTTTTTTTAAAATAGTATTTTAAGTGGGGTTTTTTTTCAAAATAGTATTAAGTGGGTTTTTTTTAATGTTTCACACAAGATAAAAATGAAACACTCATTCTACTGCTGGCCAGGAGTATGTGAGCCAACAGAATAAAGCAAATATGTTCTGCGAGAAAGGTTGCAGCAGCCTTTCAGAAATTAGTAAACATGAACAGTATTTCATTGAAGATAAAATCTAATGTTTATAAAAGAATAAGGACTACCTCCTTAAATATATGTCCTCAAATCCAGTGTAACACATGTTGTGTTTTAGTTTAACACATGCATTTAACAGGCCACAAAGAATAAATGTTCTACTAAAACAGTCGTTATACCATGAAGCATTAGTTCATTAAATCATATTAAACCATTATATGCAGACCAAGAGTTTCCTCATCAACACCTAGTCATTGAATTCACATTATAAATTATTTTAAATCTATTAGTTTGCCAAGTATTAAATCGGTGACTACACTGATTTATGGACAAGGCAGAAATGTATAAACATGCAGATTTTCTCAGGAAATACTTCAGCGCCACCCACAATATCTTGTTTTGGTATAAGTAACTATTGTTACTCATACCAAGAATATTGTTTAAATTTCACCAAAAAAAGTGAGAAATTATGAATCATAACTGTGATAACTTAATCAACTATTCTCTGCTCTTTGTTAACTGCTTCATTTTGTAGTCCCTTAACTTAAATTCTGTTCAATTTTACACATCACTGATTTTCATTATTTAGGCTAATTGTTTATGCAGAGAGTCTAAGAAATGTGTGGACCTTTTAAAAAAAACTAAAATCTAAAAGGTTTTTTCACATTTGACTATGCTTCACGCGAATCAAGATTTCAACACACTCATCATGAATTTTAAATTAAATTTATCACTCATATTCAGATCAGTTTTTAACTCCAATGTATTCAAGGGAAAGCGAAAGTCACAATATCTTTTGAAAGATTGTTCTCTAGAATTTGACTAACAATACGATAACAGCAATTTATTTTTTGAGTTGCCAATTAAAGCAAAATCTGAAACTCTCAGATAAGTGTTAAATAAATTTCCATTAAATTTACAACATTTAAAATTCAGCAAAACCTCTGGCAGAGAAATGCATGAAAATATGTATTTAATGCATCCAAGCACCAGTGGCCAAAAAGGGCAGAATTAAATTCAGTATGCAGAAAAATATCAGAAGCTGAAGAAATCATGATATAATTCTTTACTGGAACTTTAGTGTGAAAAATATCCTCCAGACACGACTATTGGAAGATGATTAGCACTTTTATCAAAAGTAGTTTTTAAGTACACAAAAATGCATAATAATAATCTATTATTAAATGCATAATAATAATCCGTCAGGATAGTTTGTCTGTTTGTTTCTATGTTAATTGTATTTGTAAAGCGCTTTGTGCATGTGTTAAGGCGCTATATAAAATAAATATATTATTATTATTATTATTATTATTTTAGTGCGACAAAGTACACCTTTATTATCCAAAGTTACCTCCAATTACCACTACAAGTACTTGGTCAAATAATTCAACACTTTCCACCTTGACGAAAGTTTGAGGATTTGATGAATATAAGAGAAACAAGAGCTTTTGATACCTTATTTTAACCACAGGGCGAAAATTGCTGAGTGACCAAAAACAAAAATACCTTCCTTCACCATTGGGGGGAGGGAGACATTTTTTGGCAAATTCAAACAACTGATTTGACACATAGTGATTACAACCAGTAGTCTACACCCCCTCCTCCCTGGCCCCCACTTCCACGAAATACCAAAGCGATCAAAATGGTAATGTTCAGCACAAATGAATCTCTCCCTTCCCCCTACCACTATACACTGCGAAGCCTTCTTTGCATAGTTTTCTCCATGTTAGGAAAACACACAACACCCCTTACTTACAAAATGGAAGCTTCCACTAAGAAATTGAATGTACCGTCAAAATAAATAAATAAGTATTAGATATATAGGGCTTCATTTCTACCCACTCACCACCCCCCCTCCCACCCCCACAGAAAAGTCGTATCAGTAATTATTAAACTGACAGATACTATTGCCTGTGATCCGTATATAGTACGCCTTGATTTCTAATGACATTAAAGATGCAGCGTTAACTTGGTGCTACTTGCTGCATTCCAAGATACAAAATCAATGGAGTTTAGAAAAAACTCAATAAGTCTTGATTTAAAAGCTTCTAAAGTACTTAATTTTCATTAAGTTCACTTTTTTTTTAACACAATACCGGAGATTTTTTTAAAATCTTTTTTCCCCTCAAAATTACTCAAAGCAGCCGAGAAGTTGAGTGCTGAAACTGAACCAAGCTGTGCATTCAATGGCATCTGTTCGTGGTGCTGAAATTTTTTTTTCTCTATTGTAATAATCAAGGTTCTCCGCTAGAAGCCAAGCTCCATCAACTACTCCAAGTACACAAAGTCGGCCTTCGCGAATACCAATATTAACGCACTACGGTATTTTTTCAAATCCCTCCCAAAATAAATCACTCCCGAGCAATGTTATCCTTCGTTAAATCACGGATTATGGAAATTTTTTAAAAAGGGAAAGTCCCCCAATTCATCGTTTGCACGTCAATCAGTCAGAACAAGCGACACCAAGTAAGAGCACAACAATTCAAAATCGGATTATTTTAACGCTGCAACAAGGATTTGTTAAGTAACTCGGCGATGGAAATCGGTAGGAGTAAACAATGTTCAATACAGTTGCCAGATTTCCCTTCTCTTTCCAGACTTGGGAAAATATGTCGACCTATCCAAAATGGACGCCTCACAATTTGCCAACTTAAAACACACGCCACAACTTAAACTTCATCTGGAAGCAAACTCGGCTCGGCGTACAAAACAACATTTTAACTTTCGCCGTTATTCTTCGCATACATAGCTTTAGCCATTCGATCGTTTTACCGTGCAAGATCACACATTCATTGTTAACAACCCCCCCCCCCCCCCCGCCCGCCCCATCTATCCTCCCCTTCCCCCACTCTTACTTTGAGTGAAAGTCATCGCAAAACGTTAAATCTCTAAACACCCACTCTAACAATCGGACAAGAACTAAACCAATTTCTTACTTGTTTCTCACTAAGAGATGTTATTCGGGATTGTCTTTCGTGCAGCTGTTTCTTAAGTTCTCCGTTCTGGAAAAATGCAATTCATTTTTAACGTTGTTGGCATGTTATTTTTGTAAACAAGCCAGAAGAATATATTGGTCTGTTTTAGTACACTAAAAAAATCATCTCAGTCACTTAGTATTACAAACACAGCACAGTTATGCTGACTACCAAATGAGATCTACACTGATAAAGTTTCTGGTCGGCTTCACGAACACATCGTATGAGAATTAAAGGATTTTGATATTTTTACCTGTGGATCTTGCTTCATCTGTGCAACTAGTTTCTAATGGGAGAGGGGGGAAAATGAGAAGGTTTATGGTTTCTTTTAAATATATATATGGATAAGGTCAAAGAGCAATACAAGTTGTCATGATTGGGAGGAACAAAGAGGGACGCAAACACTGAGTCAGTTCGAGCATCTCATAAATATTCAAGTCTCGTACTAATCTCCTCCACACACACACACACTCACACTCAACCCAAGCGCAATATCACTCCAAATCTTGTTGCTCTCAACTCGGCTGCCAGCAGAACACACAAAAAAAAAACTCGCCTCAAAGTTAAAAATCTTGCATGCAAACAAGATCTGGAGGTAATTGTTGCCATTGCCTTGACCCTCAGATCTACAGAAGAAATGTACAGCTTTTTGGTTTGACTCTCTCTCTCTCTCACTCACACACACACACACACACACACACGCACACAAATGTAAAAGGCTGTTTTAAAATGGAATAAAAGGTTTTAGTTTTACCTGGTGACACTGGATTTCTACTTTCAGTGCCTCTTGAAGGCTTTGCATCTCCATGGCTGCACTTCAAAAGCACTTTTTCAGACACTTTTGAATCCAAACGAAATGAAGTTAGTTGTGTGTGTGTGCGTGTGTGTCGGCGTGAAGGGGGCAAGGGCGCCTGCAATGACTACAAAACTCAGACCAGACGTCGATGTTTATGCTGGAAGGTATACGGTGGAGGCCGGCGATAAACAATCGGTCGGACAAGTCAGTGTAGACAGTCTGCAGACCAGAGCAAGTTCTCGCCTCTCTTTGCTAGTAGGGACACTGGACTCATCACTCACTTTACGCCATTTTTTTAACAAAACTCTGTCGGAGAGAGAGGGAGGGAATGTGTGAGGGAGAGAGAGAGAGAGAGGTGGAGATGAGGAGCCCGGCAGGCTGAAGGCTCCGGCACCGAGCCGCCCGCTCGGCCTCCCCTCCCTCCCGCCCCGGCCCGGGCCCCGGCTGTCCGTTAGCGGCGCGATCCGCCGGGGACTACATTCAGCGCGCGCCTGGATCTCACTCTGCCGCCAGCACCAGGCGGTGCCGCGGCCGCCGATGCTAATGCCCGGTGCCCGGATGCAGCAATGGAACCCCTGGCTGCCAGGGGACGGCGCTCACTGCGCACGCGCGCTGCCTGCACCCGACACCAGCTGCACACAATGTTACAACTAACTTTACACCTTGCCTCTCTCACAGCCCTCTCCCCTCCTCCTCCACCTCTCCCCTCCTCTTCCACCTCTCTCCTCCTCTTCCACCCCTCTCCTCCTCCATCACTCTCCTCCTCCATCACTCACCTCCACCTCTCTCTTCCACTCCTCCTCCATCACTCTCTCCCTCCATCACTCTCCGACCTCCTCCATCACTCTCCTCCTCCACCACCACTCTCCTCCTCCACCTATCGCCACCTCTCTCCTCCTCTCTCTCGCTCTCTATCTCTTTATTTCCCTCACTGTCTTTCTCTCTTCCTTTCTTGTGCGCTTTCTTTAAAACTTTTATTTAAAATGTGATTGTTGCACTTTTAAAAACATTTAATTAAAAAAATATTTTCCAGCAGCTCGCTCTCTCTCTCTCTCTCTATATATATATATATACATTAAAAAATGTATTTATATATATATATATATATACATACATATACATATATAGAGAGAGAGCTGCTGGCAAAAAAAATGTAATTAAACATTTTTTAAAGTGCAACATATATATACATTATATATATATACAGCTGCTGGCAATTATTTTTATGCTTATATATGTATACATACGTAATTGCCAGCTGTTCTGCTATATTGTATATATAACAGAGCCGTTAGTAAAAAATAAATAAATAATGAATTAGTTTTATGGCCCCTGGTGAATAAAGCTTTGAAAAAAATTTAAAGGGCAATAACCAAATTTTTAATAAAAGTTTCAGAGAAAGCGCACAAATATATATAGTTTGTGGCAAAAAGTCTTTAATGCAGTAAATCCTTCATGGAGTATTTGTACTTTGATTTCAGATATGTCAAAGTTTTAAGCAGCAGGTTCAGCGTGCAGGCGACGTGACCAGTTCGGAGAGGAGCTGTTTGTCAGCTGCACTTTTTCATTCATTCACTCTTCTCGATTGACCTACAGAATTTCTGTTGTACAATGGTGGAGATTTTTTTTTCTCCAGCGGACTGGAGAGAGTGAATGGACTTGCCTTTTTAAGAGTTGCAAAATGGGAGAAACGAACTGAGGTTTTTCTAACCGGATTTATTACGTAATGTATTTTTACTCATTTAAATTTATAGAGCAGAACTGGAGGATTTGCATAAAGACAACTTAATTAACACTTGAGTATTTTAATCTCGTCCTACGTTTGATCGGCAGGTCGGCTGCTCAATCAGACTCCGCCAGCGTCCTCTGAAGGCGGGGGAACTGCTCTTTCGACTGATTGAATGGCTGGTGTGCGCAAGCGCTTGTCTTTCTAATTGCATTGTTACGCACCCATTTTTATCCAAAAAAAAGGAAAATAAAGACTTTAAGTTGCAGTATTTCAACGCTTAGTTTTTGCAGGCAGGATTTCATTTCTTCCCAGGGCTTTGTGATTTTTTTTGTTTTTTGTCCCCTCCCAGACGGTCGTTCAAGTTTGATTCATTAGTTGCAGTTTAACGAAGAGGTAGGTTGCTGTTGGAGAACAAAAAAATAATAATTAGAATGACAGAGAGTGAATGGGGGGCTGAGCAAGAGCAGCGCTGGCGGCCAATCGCAAGTTGCGCCGCATCCAGGCAGCGTTCTGGAATGGGCAGTGTAGGAAGAAACTGCAGATGCTGGATTACGCCGAGTACAGACGCAAAACGCTGGAGTAACTCAGCGGGGACAGGCGGCATCTCTGGAGAGAAGGGAATGGGTGACATTTCGGGCCAAGAGACCCTTCTCCAGAAGTCCGAGGAGACCCGAAATGTCACCCATTCCTTCTGAAATGGTGTTGTGTGAGGTCACTGCGCCAATCAGCTAGGAGCGAAGGCGGGACTTGGCGTTAAGTAAAGTACAGAGTTGCGAGAAAGAGAAATTATGTAGGGAAGCAATTGCTTTTTTTCAGCTCTGTTTTATTCGATGGAAACGAGCCAAACCATTAAAAAAAAAAACAGGCGGAAGAAGGGTCTCGACCCGAAACGTCACCCATTCCTTCTCTCCAGAGATGCTGCCTGACCCGTTGAGTTACTCCAGCTTTTTGTGTCTATTTTCGACGTAAACCAGCATCTGCAGTTTCTTCCTACACAGAAAAAAAACGATTTCCCTGGCGAAAATAAACTTGCATCCCCCCCCCCCCCCCAACTGCTAATTGAAGCTTGAGCATTTCCGATGAGGGAGAAAGCACAACATTTCACTTTTCAGCACAAATAAATCTTGCTCTCCCCCAACATCTTCCCGGTTTGATGAAAGTGCTGGCGTGTTAGCAACCCAACTACGGTGCAACAGCTCAATTCAGAAACCCACGCAGTCTTGCACAAGTGTAAAAAAATGCTGTTAGAATTTGCAACAAGGATGATTCCTTCAGTCGAACGAGTGGTTTAGACGGAACTATCGTTATGAAAATTGTCTGCATTTTTGGTAGTTACTGGATCTGTAAATCTAAAGCCTATTAATGTTGAGAGGGCGTGGAGAGATACAACACGAATATAGATTTCGAATCCACGTTCAGTCTGTTAAATGACGTGTTAATTACCTTAAAAGTAACGTGCCGCAGACCTCTTTGTTGAAATGCTAAAACATTTTGATTTAATTTTAAAGGTTTGTGGAATTATTCATGGAACATGGAAATGAATATGATTCCATCTCCCATCCCCCACCTAACCTTGGATCGACAGTGTTTCTGTTCTTATTCAGTTACTGTTACTTTTCATTGTACGGTTAGATGGTGAAACTCTGGAGCTCGTCGCTTAAACGCCCATCTTACTTTTACCTTTGAACTCCATCGACTTTCAACACATTTGAACGGCAAAGTCAATATTGCAGGCTTTTTTTATTGTCTCTTTCTGGTTGCGTAAGTAAACGCCATTACATGCACATAAAGGGTAGTATCAAATCTAACTTGAAGCGAGAACGATCTCCCATCCCCCTCTCCAAAAGGGCTTTGTGGTAAACCCCAGAACTAGTTACAAATATCTCAATTTACACTCAAAATAGGATTTCTAACTTAAAAGGTGACTGTATATATTTTAGTACTCTACGACACTCAAAAGGCTTGCAGTATTTTAATATTCAGTTTGCATTTCGTCAGTTTATTCTGATTGATCATCAGGAGAATATTGAAGATGTGAATGGATTTGCAGCAACATTTTCATCCCCAGCGAAACTGGGCAGAAAAAATATATACTTTTCTGCACTTTTACTGGTCTAAAAAAATTCTAATTTGTTTGTAAACTCTGATGCTCCCTGTTAATATTGAAATTCACAAGTTGAGAACAAATACCAAATCTTTCTGCAGATGAAAAAAACTAATTAGGACCACATTTAGAATCTTTTTTTTTCAAAACAGCACCTGAACATCCGGTTAAAATTATAAAAAGCTATTGTTCCACGATATGGCATTTAAAAAAAGTTCATAAACTGTGGAAATCACACTTTGTTATGGTGTGGAAAAAATCTTCAAGCGCTATTCAGCCATAGCATAGAGTTGACAAACAAATAATGAGAACTTATATTTTAAAAGTGCAAGGGCCGCAACAAGGTAGATTGGAAGATCGGGAATTCGTCCTTGGCACGTGAGAGTTCCATTCAAGAGTGTTACGGCAGGGAAAAGGCTGTTCTGTAATCTGGTGGGACGTGCTTTCAAGCTTTTGTACCTTCTGTCTGATGGAGAAGATAAAACAACCCAGGTGTGAGTGGTCTTTGCTACGTGGCTGCTTTCTCCAGGCAGCGTGATGTATACCTGGTGTAGATGGGGTTGGGGGCTGGAGGCTGCTTTGCCTAATGGGCTAGGCTGTGTTCACAACTCTCTGCAAATTGTTGTGGTCTTGGGCAGAACAGTTGCCATACCAAGCTGAGATGCATCCAGCGGCACGGTGGGGCAGCGGTGGAGTTGCTGCCTTCCTGCGACAGAGACCTGGGTTCGAACCTGATTAAGGGTGATGTCTGTATAGAGTTTGTATGTCCTCCCTGTGACCACGTGGGCTTTCTCCAGGTGCTTCGTTTTCCTCCCACATCCCAAAGACGTGCAGGTTTGTAGGTTAATTGGCCTCTGTAAATTGTCCCGAAGGTGTAGGATAGAATCAGTGTACGGATGATCGTTAGTCGGCATGGGCTCGGTGGGCCAAGGGGCATGTTTCCACACTAAACTAAAGTAAACTAAGAAAGGATGCTTGCTATGGTGCATCTGCAGAAATTGATAAGTGCCATCGCAGACATCCTGAATCTCCCTGGGTTCTGAGGCAGTGGAGGCGTTGGTGTGCTTTCTCGGCCATGGGATCAATATGGTTTGACCAGGACAAACTGTTGGTGATATTTACACCTCAGAGCCTGAAGACCTTGAACATCTCCACTTCAGCACCATTGATGCAGGGACTCTTGCTGCCTCCTGAATTTAATGAGAAACCCCTTAATTTTGCTGCCATTGAGAGAGAGGCTGTTATCTTGACATCATGCTAATAAGCTCTCTATATCCTTCCCGAACTCAATTTCATTGTTGTTTAATAACCTGCAGACTTGTTAATGGGGTTAGTCCAGAATTTGCCCCTACAGTCTTGAGTTTATGGGGTGTATTGTAGAGGCTGAGAATGCTGTGTCAGGATATTGGTGATGAGAATTATCATTGGTAATGAGAATTGGTGACGGGCAATTTTTTATTGCCCTTCCTTACAGATTGCGATGGGTGGGTCAGGAAGTTAAGGATCCAGTTGCAGAAGGGATGACAAGTCCCAGGTAACCTTGTTATCCAGATGTTCCAGAGATGAGTGTTGGACCAGGGAGATGGCATCAGTTGTGACAGTAGGCAAATTGCAGTGGATCACGTCTGTCTGGGAGGCTGGTGTTGATGTGCAACATAACCATCTCTCAAAGGACTCTGGGATGGTGGATGCTGGAGCCACCAGTGGGCGTCATTAAGGTTCGTTGCCATGTTTTTCGTTGGCACTGAGATGATGGTGGTCTTCGCAAATCAGGTGGGAATGTCGGGTTGGGGTAGGGAGATGTCAAAGATGTCCACGAATACTCTGCCAGCTGTTCTGTACAGGTTCAGAAGAGACTGCCGGAACCCCATCCCAGCCAGTCACTTTCGGCAAGTTCATTCCCAGGAAGGTCGATCTGACATTTGCAATAGTGACAGTGTGTACAGGTGCACCCGAGGCTGTCTGGGTAGGGACGTCATTCCACTGACCTGTTCAAAATGAGCATAGAATGGTAGATGGATAGGAAAGGTTTAGAGGGGTATGGGCCAAACGCGGACTTGGGACTTGCATAGATGGGGCATTTTGGTCGGCATGGATGAGTTGGGCCAAAGGACCTATTTCTGTGCTGTATGACACCATGACTCCAAAGCATTGAGGACGAATTTGTTGTTGCCAGCAACTCTGCCTCACTTAATTTTGAAGGCCATCATATCATGCAAGGTTTGCCACACTTGACAGGTGTTTTCTTAGTCAGTCTCAGACTAGCTTGATTTGGAATTGCCTCCTAACCCTCTTGATGGTTTTGCAGAGGTCGTACCTAGTTTTCCTGCACATCAGGATCATCGACTTGAACACTTTGGACGAAGTGGATCTCATGGTCCATCCATGGTTTCCAGTTGAGGAATACCTGGATTGACTTGTTTGGCACACAGTCCTCTTCATGGCCTACTGATGAAGTATGTGAAGAAAGTATCTTTTATTTCTGGCTAATCCTTTTCTTAAATTATTGTGTTCAGGTGAGAGAAATGTATCACACATAGGCATCTGATATCAGTCAAGTTTTCAATTTCAATAGAGCTGCATATTTAATTGTTTACTTCATTGAAATTTGGGGCCCGATGAATATTAAAAATATATTTCTGACCTGTTTTCAAACTCATTGACATTTGAAATATAATGGAATATTTTAAGCCATTCATATCCTTTCTGATGATCTTTATCTGTTCAAACCACTTCAGCATCTGTTGATATTTTGGCTTTGTTCCGGCCATATTAATAATACCAGGTTTAAGTACTGGGTATTTATACATGTATTGTAATACCTATCTACAAATTGTTTTACAAGCAACAACAAAGCTAAAAGAAATAAATCAAACTATAGGAATGTAATATTACCAGTTAATGCATTATTACCATTGATGGAATATTCCCAATTGCCAATATTTACCTGTTAGTGATAATATTTTAAACTATTTTTCATATTGAAAGGTGTTCTAGAGATAAGAGGTATTAACCAGTAATCACAGTTAA
This sequence comes from Rhinoraja longicauda, assembly GCF_053455715.1. NCBI lineage: Eukaryota > Metazoa > Chordata > Chondrichthyes > Rajiformes > Arhynchobatidae > Rhinoraja > Rhinoraja longicauda. The sequence continues at coordinate 7,319,805 of NC_135972.1, read as the reverse complement.
TCATTACTCAAAATGTTTTATGTCCCAATTAACAATCACAATGTAGTCCTGGTCCATGAGAAAGGAAAGCAATATCTTCCATTGTTTCAACTCTTTTCACAAAGAGTTTATGCTTTATTCTTAATTGTTAACTGTATGTTTGTGTTGTCATTTGCGAGCGGAGGACCAAGGCACATTCCTTGTATATGCATACTTGGCCAATAAACTTATTCATTCATTCAATCGCAGTATATCTCTAAGATCCTTACAACTACTTACAACCCAGTACCTGACAGAAACAAAACAAAGTACTGGCAGTACTCACCCAGTAGTCACCATCTGTGTGTCACGGTGGTGCAGCGGTAGAGTTGCTGCCATACAGCGCCAGAGACCCGGGTTCTATCCTGACCACGGGTGCTGCCTGTATGGTTCTCCCCGTGACCTGCGTAGGGTTTCTTCGGGAACTCCGGTTTCCTCCCACGCTCCAAAGACGTGCAGGCTAATATAGGTTAATTGGCTTGGTAAAATCGTAAATTGTCCCTAGTGTGTGTAGGATAGTGTTAGTGTGCGAGGATGGACACAAAATGCTGGAGTAACTCAGCGGGACAGGCAACATCTCTGGAGAGAAGGAATGGGTGGCGTTTCGGGTCGAGACCCTTCTTCAGACCCAAAACGTCACCCATTCCTTCTCCCCAGAGATGCTGCCTGTCCCGCTGAGTTACTCCAGCATTTTGTGTCTACCTTCGATTTAAACGAGCATCTGCAGTTGTTTGCTGCACCCAGTGTGTGGACTTGGTGGGCCGAAGGGCCTGTTTCCGCGCCGTATCTCTAAACTTAAATTTGTAGAGAAAAACAGATTACATGTTACAGGTCAATAGTCTTTCATCAAAACACACGCTTTAGGATATGTTGACTGTGGTATGAATATTAACCCGGTCACTGAGAAGAATGGCTCTGTTCTTTAAATAGTGCTCTGGGATCTTTTGCATGCATCTTACAGAATTGGTATTGTCTTATCTTAACATTTCACCATAAAGGCACTGCCTCTGACAGTGTGCTTTCTCAGCATTGCAGTGATAATTCAGCCTAGAATAATGACCATTCTCTCAAAGACCTTCTCCTTTCCAAGCTGTCCGATATCATCCTGTGGGTTGGGCACAGGCAGGGCCTGAGTGTATCACCTGTCCGAGAACAAACTTCACACGATCGGCGATGGCCTTGTATTCCACATGTAACTGTGATATGCACCGCCAATTCCTCGTGGCAGCAAGAAGCATAATGTTGTAAACATCCAGGAGGTCTGGTCCCATCCAGTCCCACAGAGCCAAGTACAACTCCGCCTGCTTACAAAACAGCACCTCATATTTCACTTGGGCAGCCTACAACCCAGCGGTAGGAATATTGATTTCTCTAACTTCAAGTAACCCCTGCTTTCCCTCTCTCTCCATCCCTCGCCCACCCGAGTTCTCTGATTAGTTTCACTGTCCTTCTGATTAATTTTACTGATTGGATGTCTCCTTGTCACCTTCCTCTCAGCTAACAATGAGTACATTTCCTAAGTATCTTTCACAAAATGCTGGAGTAACTCAGCAGGTCAGGCAGCATCTCAGGAGAGAAGGAATGGGCAACGTTTCGGGTCGAGACCCTTCGCATCTGCAGTTTTATTCTACATTTCCTTATCAGCGTCTGCTTTGAACTGTCGTTTTCACACCTTACCCGTCCATATCTCTAGACTCCCTCTCCCCTGACTCACAGGCTGCCTGTCCCGCTGAGTTACTCCAGCATTTTGTGTCTATCTTCAGTGTATAACCAGCATCTACAGTTCTTTCCTACACACAGCCTGTAACTGGTTGCTTCAGTTCCTCCAGGGCCAGTGGCTGATCTAGACTCCACTACTTGCTATTGTCTCCAACTTCTGAGATAAAGGACAAGTTCGGGAAGGCTGTGCTTTCTGTGACCTTTCCATCAAACAGCAGGATTCTCCAGTAAACCAGCTGAGTGGATGTTACTGAGTCATACTCCTAAAGAATGTGGATCACAGAGCTCTCTCTGTGTTTTTTGGAAGAAGTAGACAATAGACAATAGGTGCAGGAGGAAGCCATTCAGCCCTTCGAGCCAGAACCGCCATTCAATGTGATCATGGCTGATAATGCTCAATCAGTACCCCGTTCCTGCCTTCTCCCCATACCCCCTGACTCCGCTATCCTTAAGAGCTCTATCTAGCTCTCTCTTGAATGCATTCAGAGAATTGGCCTCCACTGCCTTCTGAGGCAGAGAATTCCACAGATTCACAACTCTCTAACTGAAAAAGTTTTTCCTCATCTCAGTTCTAAATGGCCTACCCCTTATTCTTAAACTGTGGCCCCTTGTTCTGGACTCCCTAGTAAACAGTCTAGTCGCTCCAGTCTTTCAACATATGATAGTCCCGCCATTCCGGGAATTAACCTAGTAAACCTACGCTGCACGCCCTCAATAGCAAGAATATCCTTCCTCAAATTTGGAGACCAAAACTGCACACAGTACTCCAGGTGCAGTCTCACTAGGGCCCTGTACAACTGCAGAAGGACCTCTTTGCTCCTATACTCAACTCCTCTTGTTTGTTGAGTAATATGAGCATCTTATTGAATGGCCAGAATTATGTGTTCTGTGCATTACACCTGCCACAAAGACTCAGCCAACAGCCACCTCTTTGACCAACGATAGTTCAATCACCTCCCTGCAGCAGAATATCTAGGTTAGATGAGCAGGGTTTCACCTCCCCACCCTGCCCACCCTTCCAACCAAATGCTTCATGCAACCACCGTTGCAATCACTGTCTATGGTTGCAATAAACATACTCCTGCAAAAACAGCACATCAGCCTTCACCTTGAAGAGATACGCTAAGGTTACGGGCATGTTGATTGATGCAATTTTTGCACCCATATTTTGTACAATAAAGAGTGAAAGTCACAGTACTGACAGTCCGTTGCTCTAAGCCACCATGCCCGAGGCTTGCAGAAACTTTAGCTCTCGTTCCAGGCTGAAGATCTGATCTCCCCCAGATATGGGTTCACTTTGATGAAGCTGGAGATACTGCTGAGGAACGTGGTATCTTTGGCTCCCCCAACTGTTTCTGGTCTTTGCTAGTTGCTAGTGCTGGGCTGCATTGAGTACAGCATTGCTCCTGGTCACCCGGAGAAGGGGCGCATTGGGTAACATGCTATCCCCTGGAGCATTGGACTGATTACTTGCCTTGCGGATTCTTGGCTGTGACTTCTTTTCTTCCTCCTTTCCATCCCTCGCATTGTGACGCTTTCTCTGCCTGTGCCATTAACTCGCTGCTGAGGCTTCGTCCTCAAATGAGAACATACTGACATGTATCTGAGGGACCTGTCACATTTTCTTTGCTCATTTGGCTGTTGTTTGAAGTTAATTAGCGTTTGGAAGCACTTTCTGCATTTTCTTCCTTTTCACCACTTGCCATGCGATATATTTTTTATTTCAAATATATACTTTATTCATTATACACACAGTAAATCAATCAGTACATGTCCTCCTCTACATTCATGGCACGATTAATTCAATACATTCTCTTACAATGTGTCAATGCCACTCACATTTCTTCCTTAACCAAAGTACTTGTGAGGTAATTAAGAGACTATTGCACAGGTCCCAGCCCTTCAATGTACAGTGGCTGCAAGACCGAAGACTGGTGCTTTTCCACATGGCCTTTGTGGTGGCTGCACTGAGCTTCAGTGCATTGCTCTGCACATATTCCTACATCTTGGAATGGGCCAGCCGCCAACATTCACAGATGCACAACTATCTCCTCACAGTGGAAGACCAACCAATTTTGAGCAGTCCAAAGTATGTCCTTCATCAAGATGCTGATATTTGAGATTTAATTTAATTTAAAAATAAACTTTATTCATAATAAAAAAATGCATAAGACAATAAACTCGACTTGACTATTTTCAGTATTTAGTTTTAGTTTTAGAGATACAGCTTCAGCCCATGAGTCCGCGCTGACCAACGATCACCCATACACTCGTTCTATGTCATCCCAGTTTTGCATCCTACACATTAGGGGCAATTTACAGAAGCCAATTAACCTACAAACCAGCACGTCTTTGGAGTGTGGGAGGAAACTAAAGATCTGGAAAATACCCACGCAGTCACAGGAAGAATATTCAAAAGCCATACAGACAGCACCCGTGGTCAGGAACGACCGCCCTGGTCTCTGACACTGAAAGGCAGCAACCCTACTGCTGCGCCACTGTGCCGCCCCAAACTAATTTTCTTTAGATTATCGATTCCTATGGGATAACCCACCTCTGTAAAGACATCTTCTCTTGGTTTGTGGCTGTATATCCGACATAAACTGTTCAAGCTACAAAACGTCATCAGGATCGCAATCTTGCCATAACCTGTGGAGAACCAGCAAAATGAAATCACAAGATGGGCTAGTGACCAATATCTTGCATCCCCTTGATTATTTTCTCCCTGCCTGCTTCTATTCTCCCAATTTCTCCATTCCACACATTCTGATATTTTCCTTCCATGTCAGTACTTCCAAACTATCTTTCTTCTTCCAAAAACTCAAGGATCCCAGTCCATTGTAGAACTCAGGTCCATTCTATTTTCTGCTCTGTTGATTTTTTACCACCATTCATTAAACTGTAACTGATTCCATTTATATTCACCTTTCTCGTTTTTGTTCAGTAAATGGCCATCCACTATTTCCATCAGTTCTGGTTTGATTCTACCACCAAACATATCTCCCCCCCCCCCCCCCCCCTTCCACCATCAGAAATGTTTCCTTTCCTATCACAATACTCTTGTTCAATTTTCAATGATTCAATTATACTTTATTGTCACCTGTGCAGTGAAATGCTTTGTTTTGCATGCAATCAGGTAAAATCATATAGGCAGTACACAAGTATCGCTATGTTTTGGCGCTGATAATGTTCCACACACTCAGTCCGAAACACTCAGTCCGTTTCCAATATTTTCCAGGCAAGTGGACGGCTGCTCTCTGACCTCCTCTGCCCTTACTGTGCTAACTCACTTTCCAAGTGAAAGAGCAAGTTATTTGCACTAATTTTAATTTAACACATTTTCTTCACTGTTCACTGCACTACCCATCGTATCAGGAAGAGTACACATGGAAGGGTTCATCGGTTTATATATCACCCCTGTTCAACCATCAGCCTGAGCATCCAGTCACCTTTCCTTTGAATTCTCTGTCTCACTCCCACCTCTGACATTGGCCTCCAGCACTCCTACAATCAAATGTGAACTCTCTGGGCACCATAATTTAGATATTGACAAGGCACATTCAGCACTGAGGACCCAACCCCGAGTTCAACACCTTTAGATAATGATTCTACTGTTTCAATTTTCATCTGCTTTGGTCTCATCATTTATTCCTTGTCATATATTATAAGAAAATTGCTATCTTTTATTTTTCCTGTCTTCCATCCTATCACAACAGTCATCACATTTCTTATTTCCACCCCTCCACACTTGTAATAACATTGGTTCTCAATTCTGATGAAACATTAGTTTCATTTCCCTGTTCAAAGATGCGATTTGATCTTTCTGCATGCGCTGTATTTTTTCCATGTTTTTAGACTATCTTGTCATTTCCCACCACAGTTTTGCCATTCTCTTACTGCAGAGATACCACTTCACACTTGAGCAGGTTTTCACACATGCCAGCAGAACCTTATTTTTTATTTTTGAGATTGAGACTTAATCTGGGTGGGCTTTTCTCACAACAGAATATTTTTTGATCATGTTGTCAATCGAGAAGTTCGTAGAAAACTGTAACACTGTTCTCCACGATGATGTTAAAGCAAGCACAACTGAACCATTCAAAACTTTAGGGGTTGTTTTCAGTTAAGGAAGGAAAGCTTAAGATAAGTATAGTTTAAGGTACTAAATTGTAATGCTGAATGTGGGAACAGGTTTTATATATTAAATGTTCCCAAGTTCTTGACATGCAGAGGTTAGCATTTCCAGCAAAGTCACTGTATACCAATCTGTAATGTACCATGTCCTATCATGACTGAGATTACATTGCTTAGAGACCCAAATGCTCAGTCTCTGCTCTGTACTATTGTGCAGTAGGACAAAGTGATGGACTTGCCCAGGATCACTTCACATTTTAATAAATTAATGAAAAGAGACCATAGCATTAAAAAACATTTTTTAGGGAAACAATAATGTTTTGACAAAGTAAATTACCACAGAATATGATATGATTGTTGATTATTAAAAAGGCCGATATTGAAAGGACACTGGCAGCATGGATAATCAGGACAGGAAACATAATTAACAGATTTTATTTTAAAAAGGGTGCCTCCATTTTCAATGCATATTTGACACATGCTTTGATTTACAGGCCAGAACACCAATATCTGCAATCAGTACAAAAACTAGGAAGCTTTGACAACTATGAAGAATATCAGTGATTACAGGAGAACACAAACTGATTTGAGAATAAATATCCGATAAAATTAAATGTGGTGAAATCTGAGGCATGATGATACATCTTGGAAACAGAGAGCAATTATAGACACGTCGTGATGAAACTTTAAAAAGGATAGACATTAATCTTTAAAAGTGGCACAAGATTGTTTTGCCTTAAAAAGACTTAAAAGGATCCTAGATTCTATAAACTATCATATAAATAAAACAAATAAATTGCTGGATTATCGAAATAATTTGCTGGAATATTAAAGGGTCATGAAACAGATACAGAAGAAATTGACAAAGATGATGCTAAAGCTGACAAGCTTTAGGTTTGAGAAGAAAATAGAAGAATAACGTATTGTTATTAAAACAAAGAACATGTGAAGCAGGAGTATGAATAGGCCACTTGGCCATTTGAGCTCGCCCTGCCTTTAAAGAAAATCATGACTGATCTTATTGTAACACAACAAATTCTCAGAAGCTCCAGGTAATGTTGTATCCCCTTGCTGACAGGAAGTCAAACAGAACTATGACTTTTGCGGTATTAAGTAGGTAAAAATGATTTCCATTGTTTGTGTGTCAGTTATGAAAGAAACAAAAATGGATTTATTTTCGTATCATTGCATTCTTTCTTTGGAGAACGCATTGTTGATGAAGGATTCTGAAGCATATTTAAAAGAGAAAAAGAGACCACTTTTCAGATCAGGCAAATTCTGTGGAAAGTAAGGGTTAACATTTCAGGTCAAAGATCTGATTAAAAGCAAAGTTAACATTGTTTTCCTTTCCACTGATACCTCCAGACGTGCTCAGTGTTTCCAGCAATTTTTGATTTCATTTCAGATTTCTAGCAGCTACAGTGTTTTCATTTTCAATCTGAGGCAAATGAACAGTTTGATGGGCCACATTGTAGAGCCTCCTCTCTCCCTTCTGTTGGCATAGTTACCGGCCGAAAGGATATTTAATCATGCAAGGCAGTTGTATAAGTTGTATTATGACTAAAAGAGGTAAGTCCTCATGGCCACCATCAGAGGTCAATATCTCAAAGAATACTAAAGTTTTGTCAGGCCCTACCTACGAGCAGAAGGAGCAGAGGATCTGATGTTACCCACAATGTTCCTACTGCAACCATTACCACTAACAATATATTAATGATTTGGACGAGGGAATTGAATGCAGCATCTCCAAGTTTGCGGATGATACGAAGCTGGGGGGCAGTGTTAGCTGTGAGGAGGATGCTAGGAGGCTGCAACGTGACTTGGATAGGTTAGGTGAGTGGGCAAAGGCATGGCAGATGCAGTATAATGTGGATAAATGTGAGGTTATCCACTTTGGTGGCAAGAACAGGAAAGCAGACTATTACCTGAATGGTGGCCGATTAGGAGAAGGGGAGATGCAACGAGACCTGGGTGTCGTGGTACACCAGTCATTGAAAGTAGGCATGTAGGTGCAGCAGGCAGTGAAGAAAGCGAATGGTATGTTGGCATTCATAGCGAGGGGATTTGAGTATAGGAGCAGGGAGGTTCTGCTGCAGTTGTACAGGGCATTGGTGAGACCACACCTGGAGTATTGCGTACAGTTTTGGTCTCCTAATCTGAGGAAAGACATTCTTGCCATAGAGGGAGTACAGAGAAGGTTCACCAGATTGATTCCTGGGATGGCAGGACTTTCATATGAAGAAAGACTGAATAGACTCGGCTTGTACTCGCTGGAATTTAGAAGATTGAGGGGGGATCTTATAGAAACTTACAAAATTCTTAAGGGGTTGGACAGGCTAGATGCAGGAAGATTGTTCCCGATGTTGGGGAAGTCCAGAACAAGGGGTAACAGTTTAAGGATAAGGGGGAAGTCTTTTAGGACCGAGATGAGAAAGTTTTTTTTCACACAGAGTGGTGAATCTGTGGAATTCTCTGCCACAGAAGGTAGTTGAGGCCATTGGCTATATTTAAGAGGGAGTTAGATGTGGCCCTTGTGGCTAAAGGGATCAGGGGTTATGGAGAGAAGGCAGGTACGGGATACTGAGTTGGATGATCAGCCATGATCATATTGAATGGCGGTGCAGGCTCGAAGGGCCAAATGGCCTACACCTGCACCTATTTTCTAAGTTTCTATGTAACATAAATTAACATTCATTCTTATTTTTCCATTGTGGGAATTTGTTGCACTCAAATCTTTTCGCCAACTTTACTGATACTTCTCTTCGGCTTCCAAGCCTTTTGGCTTGGAGGAGATGAAAGGTAAAAGGTGCTACATTAAAAACGGTCTTACATGTGAGCCAATTAAAAAATATATATTGTTACATCATCAATCCAATGATTGGGGGCTTCTTGGATGTTGAAACTCTGGGTGGATATGCTTGATGTGAAGACAACATGTATGTGGTTTGTATTACCATGGGGTCAGTATTTGGAAGTGGCCTTGGATATAGCATGAAATCATCCATGCAGAGTACTATTGGCTTGATTTGTTTCACATAATTTGATCTTGCCTACGACCCATTAGCCCATTGGTTTTATCTCCATTCTCAGGTAGGAAGGGTCAGTGGGGGAGGGGGGCGAGTTGGGAAGGAGGAAGGGTGGAGATGGTCACAAAGACTGGAGGTGATAAGTGGAGAAAAACTAGGATTGCAGATAATGCAATCTGATCAGATAGGAAGGTGAAGAGTGAAATGTAGAATATGAGAGAGGGATGATGGGTAGATGGAAACAAAGGTGGGTGGGGGGTTGGGGGTAAGGCAAAGATATTATCTTTGGGGTAAGGGACCCAGAGAGGGGAAGGACGGGTCCAAAACAAACTGCAGATGCTAGAATCTTGAGCAAACCACAAAGTACTGGAGGAACTCAGCAAACCATGCATCAACTGTTAAGGGAATGGATAGGCGACATTTCTGGTCGGGACCCTTCTTCAGACCAGAGTGGGAAATAGGGTTGGCGAGGAAGGGTGCAAGGAGCAAGGTCTTAATATTAAAGTACTTAATATTTTAATTAAGATATTGCATTTCCCCAGCTAGATAAAATGCTGGAGTAACTCAGCAGGACAGGCAGCATCTCTGGAGAGGAATGGGTGATGTTTTGGGTCGAGACTCTTCTTGAGACTGATGTCAGGGGAGGGGGCGGGACAAAGACAGAATGTAGTCGGAGACAGTAAGACTAGTGGGAGAAGTGGGAGGGGTTGGAGAGAGAAAGCAAGGGCTATCTGAAGTTAGAAGTCAATGTTCATACTGCTGGGGTGTAAACTACCCAAGCGAAACATGAGGTGCTGTTCCTCCAATTTGCGCTGGGCCTCACTCTGACAATGGAGGAGGCCCAGGACAGAAACGTCAGATTGGGGATGGGAGGGGGAGTTGAAGTGCTGAGCCACTGGGAGATCAAGTAGGTTAAGACGGACTGAGCGGAGGTGTTCAGTGAAATGATCGCCGAGCCAGCGCTTGGTCTCGCCGATGCAGAGCAGTTGACACCTGGAACAGCGGATACAGTAGATGAGGTTGGAGGAGGTGCAAGTGAACCTCTGCCTCACCTGGAAAGACTGTTTGGGTCTTGGATGGAGTCGAGGGGGTGGTAAAGGGACAGGTATTGAATTTACCCAAACTTTCTACTTGTACAATTTTACATTTGATCGTCATTTTTTAAATCATAATAGTCAATTTATACCTTTATCAATTTATACATTCATGTTTTAATGGATAACATCCTTTAACAATTGTGCAAGTTCATTTTGTAATACCACAATCTGATCGTTGGGTTCCTGCCGAGATTATTTTGCTCAAGCATATAACTTTAATTTAAAATTTCACATGTTAATAGACAATAGACAATAGACAATAGGTGCAGAAGGAGGCCATTTGGCCCTTCGAGCTAGCACCGCCATTCAATGTGATCATGGCTGATCATTCTCAATCAGTACCCTGTTCCTGCCTTCTCCCCATACCCCCTGACTCCGCTATCCTTAAGAGTTCTATCTAGCTCTCTCTTGAATGCATTCAGAGAATTGGCCCCCACTGCCTTCTGAGGCAGAGAATTCCACAGATTCACAACTCTCTGACTGAAAAAGTTTTTCCTCATCTCCGTTCTAAATGACCTACCCCTTATTCTTAAACTGTGGCCCCTTGTTTTGGACTCTCCCAACATTGGGAACATGTTTCCTGCCTCTAACGTGTCCAACCCCTTAATAACCTTAACATATTCCAAAATCTCTTTATTGATTCTGCATGCTATGAATGCATTATAGTTTTTTACTCCGGAAATATTAGATTTGAACTTGTCATTTTTACCGAAGTTCACAATGTTATGGAACCGGATCTTGTGTAGTGTTCCTATTTTCCAAGGATGCATTAGTAATGTTCTCTCAGCTAGACTGGTAAAATACATTTCTTTAGTTCTAGCAGTTTTTACTCTTTCCATCTGCCGATTAGGATGACCCCTCCCCCAACTCCCTTGTTCCTGAACAAAAAAAATTAAAAGGTGTCCATTTTTAAAGAAACAAAAACATTTGTAAATCAACACCATTTATCAAATTAAATAAAATTTCCCGTTTTCGGCTGAATTACTTTTCCCAAATTATTTGAAGATGTCATGAAAAAAATTCTAAAGAATTTGCAAGTAGAGTTTATACTGAGTGTCCTTTTCTGAAATTGACTTTTTTTCTGGGAGCCTGTGGATAACAATGACAGTCTATTGATTAAATAGCCGTTTCAATTTTGTTTGTGATACTTGTATTTCAGGAAGCATATTGAAAAAAGAGAATATGTTTATTCACTGGATATTCTGCCTGGTGAACACAATTGAGATCAGATGCTGTGCCTGATTAACATAATTCAGATCATCGTGTCTCCTTTGGTAATTTTGAGACTCGGAGCGGAGTTGAGGACCATAGTCAAAATCAATGCAGAAAGATGGATATGAAGGAAAATATGGATTGGCCTGAGTCGAATAATTTCCAGTGTTTGCTGTGCACATGGTAACTCTTCAAAAAGATTAAAAATTTCTAAATAATCTTTACGATAAGTGTTCAAATGCCATATTGTTCGAAAAGCCTTCATTACCACACTGCATTTAGTATTAGCTTTACTCTCAGCGAGAATCACACAGAAATTATGCTGCATTACTCAAAATGGCCATCTGGTCTATCTATATAGATTAAAAGTGAAAGTAACATTTCAACACATTTGGTCATTACATTTCTTCTCCATCCGGGATGGTAGTATTTACGTTGCAAGTGCATTATTTGGACCCATCTGCAACAGCTAATGGGCCAATAAAAATTTGAATTGTAACTCAGCGGGACACAAGGGAACCAATGAGTGTGAATTAGCTTTTTACTAAGTTCCCCATGAGTCTACATTATTTGCTTGTCTGGGTTTTTTCCAAAAAAATTAAGAACATTTGAATCTGAGTTGTTGCTAAAAATCTGATCACATTTTGTTTACCAAGCAATATTATTAAAACGTGATTATTTAAAGATGAACAGGTATTCTCTGATATTCAAATAGCTCTTATACACTGCACACGAATTTTTCGATTTACAAGATACCAGCATCAATTTATTTTTAAAACATTCTTATTGTGCAGATGAAGTTAGACTAGATGTGTGCTGACTACTGAGTCATTGACTATGGTAGAATCATAGATATGTACAGCACAGAAACAGGCCCTTTGGCCCAATTTGTCCATGCCGACCGTGATGCCTATCTACACTAATCCCATTTGCCTGCATTAGGCTCTTATCCCTCTACGTGGTTCCTATCAAAGTACCTGTCCAAATGCCTCTTAATTGCTGTAATAGTATCTGCCTCTGCCATTTTTTCTGGCAACTTGCTTCACATAACCACTACCCCCCATGTGGAAAAATGAAACCCTCAGAACTCCTTTAAATTGTTCTCTTCTCACCTTAAACCTATGCCTTCTAGTTTTAGGCCTACCCGCCCAAGAAAAAGACTGATTATCTACCTTATGTCAAATGCCTTATGTCATTTTAAAACCTCCAAGGTAATCTCTCAATCTCCTACATTCCAATGAAAAGAACCCCAGCTTATCACATCTCTCCTTGTAAGTAAAACCCGCCATTCCAGGATTCATCCTGGTAAATAGACACAAAGTGCTGGAGTAACTCAGCAGGTTAGGCAGCATCTCTGCAGAAAAAGGATGAGTGACATTTCAGGTCGGAAGGGAATAGTATAGAAGGATACCGTCCAGAAACATCACCCATCTTTTTTCTCCAGAGATGCTGCCTGACCCGATGAGTTACTCCAGCACGTTGTATCTATCTTCAGGATATATCAGCATCTGCAGTTCCTTTCTACACCATCCTGGTAAATCTCTTCTGCATTCTTTCTACTGTTAAACGCATCCTTCCTGTAGCGTGGCCACCAGAACTATACATGATATTCCAAGTGTGGCCCAACAAAATGCTTCGTACGCCAGTAACATGCTTTTTTGGGGGGCAAAAAAGTTCTGGGACACGTATCATTCCTTGCTGTAGATGTCTACGGCAGATCGTCATGTTACAGGCTGCATAAGCATTTTAAGGGCCAGATTGCCTAATTTAATGCATACATTTTTTTTTTTTTTTACTTTTGTGATATTTTTATAATATTAAAAAATGTGAAAATCGTGGATTGTCTCTGGTGTGTAAGGAATGGATGAGAAAATCGGATAACATGGAACAAACGTAAATGGGTGATCACACAGTGAGTGGTGAATTTCACACAGAGAGTGGTGATTTTCACACAGAGAGTGGTGAATCTGTGGAATTCTCTGCCACAGAAGGTAGTTGAGGCCAGTTCATTGACTATATTTAAGAGGGAGTTAGATGTGGCCCTTGTGGCTAAAGGGATCAGGGGGTATGGAGAGAAGGCAGGTACGGGATACTGAGTTGGATGATCAGCCATGATCATATTGAATGGCGGTGCAGGTTCGAAGGGCCGAATGGCCGACTCCTGCACCTATTTTCTATGTTTCTATGTTAACGTAGGCTCGATGCTGTATCTTTCAATCAATCAATCAATGAATAAAAACCTAAGCAGATTCAATGAAAAGGGCAATATATGAAACAGAGATATGTTATGTGGTAAAGAAGATGGAGAAAAGATGACAGGGAGAAAAACAGCAAAATGTAAAAAAAGTGAAATATGGAAGGAAATCAAGATTTAAGTGATTGAAGCAGGAGCAGGAAACTGTAGATTCTGTAGAACTGTTATATGATTATCAAGGTTGGTGAACAAAGAAGATTTGTCTAGACTGAGTTAAGGACAACAGTGACTTGAGAAATCTGAAATGATTAGTTACAATAATGCTAGGAGTAAACTAATACAGTATTCAGAGTGATTCAATGCGAACATGATATTCCAGAGTGTTATGAGACCAAAGCAGTAAATCATATTTATATGTTCATTTCTTAATAGTTTAATAACATTTTTAATGATGTGAAAAACATAAAATTTAAGATCATATTTTGAATTGAGCAGCAAAGGTTACAGGGAAGATGAGGGGAATTGCCATAGAAATATTTTTATACTGCCACTGGAAGTGAAAATAAATTAACAGATGGAACAAGTAAATAAAATTAGCTTTTGAATTATTAAGCAGTTAGCATGAAATAAAACAAATATTGCGTGCAGTATCAGGATCTCAAGTAAATGTAATGATGAGAGTGGAATCACGTCTCAGCTTTTTATAAGGAATGTTATCTTGTTCTTGTGCCTTCGCTGGAATTTATACCCACATTCATGGTCCATAATTTTATGGCTAATAAATTGTGGGTCAAATTTACTTACATATCAACTGATGATCTTGTAAGAGGATGGACTGTGAGAGAACTCTGGGTACTTAAATTGGAAGTATTATCTTTAAAAATGCCAAAGTGACCTGCAAAAGCAGCATTTGGAGCATTAGTTACACGAGAGGTGGCACTGGTGTTATGCTTGAATGTAATTATGGGTTATTTTCCCAAAGATACCAGATCCATTCAAAGAATTATAAAGAGGCAGTTCTTTTCAACTAGATCAACCTTAGGTCAATCTGGGGTGAGATCCAAATCTGATGATGACTAAAAAGATGATTTGGTGCACAGAGGGATTTCTCATGCACAATAGGACTGAAGGCCAAGGTGTACTGACAGAACTGGAGAAGTTTGATTTTGGCACTCTTGATTACAACAATATGTCAGATAGTATATAATATTACAGTATATGCAATATCTCATAGACAGTCTTTTTTTTCCAAACGATAAATGCTACATGTTTTTCATTCTGTCTTACCATTATCCTACTCTTGTAATCCAGCTAAAGACTTTGCATTGTGAAATAAAATGCACAATTCCTGTTGTCTCAGCAAACACCAAACCATAATGTCAGCAAAATTATCTCCTGACACATCAAACTCAAAAGCATCCTAAGTACAAATGTTCACTCTTGAAGTAACTCAAAAATTACAAAACCCTTAAGCATAAGAGATAAAACCATATTGCAGTCCTGACAATTATATAAATTATGGGCATTTTAAAATACTCAAAGATGAAGAGACCTCTTTCTGATTGCTCACTTACAATTCAACGATCATATAACTCTACTCTTAATTGTTCTTAATGAAGTTTTAAAATTCTCACAACCTTCAAATCCATCAAGCACTAATCAATAATGAAACAATTTTTGTAGCAAGGAAGAACACGAGACAATACCTTAATCCAAGACATTTCTGGCTTTAGTTACAAATTTGCCACCATGCATAAGCTCTTAAAATCACCCAATTATTATTTGGTCGCATTTTTGCCATATTCTGGAGATAAATGAAAATGAAAAGAAATATGAAATCTATCTATCTTCTATATATAATACTAAAACTCTGCGGTCCAACATTCCGTATGTATGTATGTATATGTGTATGTACGGAAGATTACTTACAAACCCTACTCCTCCTAGACGGTACACCAAAGCGCTACGATTTTTGTACCGCCGTATTCACCATTAACCTGGGCAACTATTGTAAGTACTTTCGTTCAAATTGAAGCTACCTTTTTAAAGCTAGAGAGATATTAAAGTTTAAATTTTCATTTCTAACCCTTTTCTTCAAGGGGCTACATTTGTTTCCAAAAGTTTCCAGAAAAGGATTTAGTTTTCAGCAAGGATTTAGTTTTCAGCTTGTGACGGCGGCTACATTGTTTCGAAAAGCTTCCAAGAAGTCTTTTTTGTTATTGCAAGTCAAGTCAAGTCAAGTCAAGTCACTTTTATTTGTATAGCACATTTAAAAACAACCCACGTTGACCAAAGTACTGCACATCTGATTAGGAAAAAAACCCAAAACATCTGATTAGGAAAAAAAAAAAAAAAAGAAGGCTATAGTGGTCACTTGACATACACAGATCAGGAGGACAGAGTAAGAGTGGGGCTGGGGGAGGAGAGAATGGGGGGTGTGGGGACGGGCCCAACGGGCCCTCCCCAACGGGCACACTTGGAGAGTAAGAGTGGGGCTGGGGGAGGAGAGAATGGGGGGTGTGGGGACGGGCCCAACGGGCCCTCTTTTCCGGGCCCAACGGGCACACTTGGAGAGTAAGAGTGGGGCTGGGGGAGTGAGAATGGGGGGTGTGGGGACGGGCCCAACGGGCCCTCTTTTCTAGTATAATACTAAAACTCTGCGGTCCAACATTCCGTATGTATGTATGTATATGTGTATGTACGGAAGATTACTTACAAACCCTACTCCTCCTAGACGGTACACCAAAGCGCTACGATTTTTGTACCGCCGTATTCACCATTAACCTGGGCAACTATTGTAAGTACTTTCGTTCAAATTGAAGCTACCTTTTTAAAGCTAGAGAGATATTAAAGTTTAAATTTTTCATTTCTAACCCTTTTCTTCAAGGGGCTACATTTGTTTCCAAAAGTTTCCAGAAAAGGATTTAGTTTTCAGCAAGGATTTAGTTTTCAGCTTGTGACGGCTACATTGTTTCGAAAAGCTTCCAAGAAGTCTTTTTTGTTATTGCAAGTCAAGTCAAGTCAAGTCAGTTTTATTTGTATAGCACATTTAAAAACAACCCACGTTGACCAAAGTACTGCACATCTGATTAGGAAAAAACAAACAAACATCTGATTAGGGAAAAAAAAAAAGAATGAAGGCTATAGTGGTCACTTGACATACACAGATCAGGAGGACGGGCCCAACGGGCACACTTGGAGAGTAAGAGTGGGGCTGGGGGAGGAGAGAATGGGGGGTGTGGGGACGGGCCCAACGGGCCCTCTTTTCCGGGCCCAACGGGCACACTTGGAGAGTAAGAGTGGGGCTGGGGGAGTGAGAATGGGGGGTGTGGGGACGGGCCCAACGGGCCCTCTTTTCTAGTATAATACTAAAACTCTGCGGTCCAACATTCCGTATGTATGTATGTATATGTGTATGTACGGAAGATTACTTACAAACCCTACTCCTCCTAGACGGTACACCAAAGCGCTACGATTTTTGTACCGCCGTATTCACCATTAACCTGGGCAACTATTGTAAGTACTTTCGTTCAAATTGAAGCTACCTTTTTAAAGCTAGAGAGATATTAAAGTTTAAATTTTTCATTTCTAACCCTTTTCTTCAAGGGGCTACATTTGTTTCCAAAAGTTTCCAGAAAAGGATTTAGTTTTCAGCAAGGATTTAGTTTTCAGCTTGTGACGGCTACATTGTTTCGAAAAGCTTCCAAGAAGTCTTTTTTGTTATTGCAAGTCAAGTCAAGTCAAGTCAAGTCAAGTCAGTTTTATTTGTATAGCACATTTAAAAACAACCCACGTTGACCAAAGTACTGCACATCTGAATAGGAAAAAACAAACAAACATCTGATTAGGGAAAAAAAAAAAGAATGAAGGCTATAGTGGTCACTTGACATACACAGATCAGGAGGACGGGCCCAACGGGCACACTTGGAGAGTAAGAGTGGGGCTGGGGGAGGAGAGAATGGGGGGTGTGGGGACGGGCCCAACGGGCCCTCTTTTCCGGGCCCAACGGGCACACTTGGAGAGTAAGAGTGGGGCTGGGGGAGTGAGAATGGGGGGTGTGGGGACGGGCCCAACGGGCCCTCTTTTCTAGTAAAAACTAAAAATGCATCTGCGGAATGCAATGGAATACTTTATTGCCACATGTGACAGGGCACAGTGAAATTATTTGCTTGCATACCCAAGGTATGCAATAGTCGCCACATTTACAAAGTTACAAAGCACCTCCTCCTTTCTTCTCCCCGCCCTCTCCCCTCCCTCTCCCCCACTCTGGGTCCTCCAGTGTTCTACCCCCTCCCTCCCTCCGGCGGCCCCCCATGCTGCGTCCTCCATGTTCTTCCCCCTCCCTCACGACGGTCCTCTCACACCGGGTCCTCCATTGTTCTTCCCCCTCCCCCTCTCACGACGGTCCCCCCACGCCGGTTCCTCCATTGTTCTTCCCCCTCACGGCGCTCCACGCCACGCCGGGTCAGAAGGAACAGAGTCATTATTTCAGGTCAAAGACTCTTTCGCAGAACCATTAACCTGGGATTCATCTGGTCCAGATACCTTGCCATCACATTGTGCCTATTTTGCTTGGCAAATTTATCTTCCTTTTAAGATACTGTAAAGACCTTCGGAACCTGCAAAGAAGACCGTTTTCTAAGCTTGTAATTAGCAAGTTCTTTGGGAAACTCTGTTGTGTGGTGACAGCTCATTCATCAAATTCAAATCTGGAGGACATGAAAATGGAATAGGGCACCTTTCCCCATTGTCCACTGTGTCTCTACTTATTTCTTCTCCTATTTGCACCACCCACTCCACAAACCCATGCTTTCCCACTGTTACTGGGAATCAAAATTAGCCCCAATTATGGCAAACTATAATTTTACTGATAGCTTAGAAATGTTGCATTTTTAGATGTGAGGTAGCAATTACTTTTATTGTTTCTATGTTAACATCAATGAAATACAAGCTCTCTATAATGTAAATGTATTCTTGAAAATTCAATCTTTAAAGGGGTAATAGAGGGGAAAAAAACATAACTTTGGATAATATGTACACCCCCGGTCAATCCCAAGAGTTGTTGCATAAGCATGGGGAGTTAAGATCCACTATAGTCTTCAGGTGATAAATACAAAACCCAATAAAAAAATGTTAAAAAATCGTACCAGAGTTGGGCACAAAAGTATAAATGTAATGTACTACTTCCACATTAATGCATTAACATTAAAATATTAAATTATCCTTCACACAAAGATAATGATTATATAAATGTATTCCCAATAAAACATGGAATATTTTACTCTCGTAGGCCAAATATACTTTATTGTGTTATAATATGCACTTTAGTTTTTAGCGATACAGTGCGGAAACAGGCCCTTCAGCCCACCGTGTCCGCGCCGACCAGCGATTCCCGTTCACTGGCACTGTTCTCCACACTAGGGACAATTTATAATTTTACCAAAACCAATTAACCTACAAACCTGTACATCTTTGGAACGTGGGAAAAAACCCACGCGCTATCAGGGAGAACGTACAAACTCCGTACAGACAGCACCCATAGTGTTGAAGCCGGGTCTCAGGTGCTATGAGGCAGTAACTCCACCGCTGCGCCACCGTGCCACCCTCGTTATGCACTGGTTATCATTTTCCAGAATTTTATCGATTATCACCTCCAGTTTAAATTCCATTTGGAATATTTTGGAGGACCAAGAACCAAGACCAAGAATCAGTGAATTAATTAAATATTGACTGACTGAGCAGTGCCTGGAACAATTGGAAATATTCCTAAAGGTGAACACTGTCATTGAGGTCAGAGGAAGAACCTGGAACAGAAATGATGCTTAAGAAGTAGAAGATTTATTGTTATTAATGGTACGGCCAGAGCCAAAGGAGACCTCAGTGATTCTGCTAGCGTCATGATTTGAAGTTAAATATGCAGTAAAAGTCTTAAAAGTACACTGTAATCTGAAATCATTGCGAGAATTTTTAGCGCTGAAACTTTGGTGTATGTATTCCGACACCAGAGGAAAGATTTGTATGTATGTGAACACCTCTACCCCATTGTGGGCATTGGACTTTGTCTCTGGAATGCCGAGCCTTGTTCTCCAGAGACCAGCACTTTGGTCAACGTGGGTTGTTTTTAAATGTGCTATACAAATAAAATTGACTTGACTTGACTTGACTCCAGAATGTTGTGCCACAAAGATGGAAAGCAGCATTTGCCTTGTAAACATGGGTCATTCCATTTGGCATACTGTTTAGATGGTAGAATCAGAATGTGTAGGAACTGCAGATGCTGGTTTACACCGAAGATAGACACAAAATAGACAATAGACAATAGGTGCAGGAGGAGGCCATTCGGCCCTTCGAGCCAGCACCGCCATTCAATGTGATCATGGCTGATCATTCTCAATCAGTACCCCGTTCCGGAGGGTCGGCAGGACGTCCAGCATCTCTGGATAGAAGGATGGGTGATGTTTTGGGTTGAGACCTTTCTTCAGGTCTGATGGTCTCGATCCAAAACGTCACCCACTCCTTCTATTCAGAGATGCCGCCTGTCCCGCTCAGTTATTCCAGCATTTTGTGTCTATCTTTGGTAGAATCAGAGCCTGAGCATGAGTAATTGGGAGTGTTTAAAAGTAGCAAAACAATGTTGCATATGAGGATAAAGTGTACCTTTAATAACCATGTGCTTGACCTTTGACACATTATTCTACTGACCATTGCCACAGTCAAGAGATTATGCTCTTCAGTAACAAATGTTCTGCTCTATCTAATAATAATAATAATAATAATAATAATATTCATTTATTGTCATTGCAACGAGTACAACGAAATTAAAAAAACAGCCAATCCTGACGGTGCGTACAAACATATATGCAATAAATGCAAAAACAAATAAATACATAAATACAATTAAATTAAGTACAAGATTTTTTAACGGTGTTGCCTAGTGCACAGGTAGTGTTCAGTTCTCGTATGGCCCTGGGGTAAAAACTGTTCTTAAGTCTGTTTGTTCGGGATTTGATTGACCTGAAACGTCGACCAGAGGGCAGATGAACAAACAGACGGTGGCCGGGGTGGGATGGATCTTTTATTATTTTGCCTGCTCTACTGAGGCAGCGCAGGCTGAACAGGTGCTCCAGGGAGGGCAGTGAGCAGCCGATGTCATTTGCTTTACATTTGCTATGTCATTTGCTTTACAATTAAAACAATTAAAGGGCCAAAAATGTTGAAAACTCAGCAGGTCCGGCAGCTTTGAGGGGGAAATCATTCAGTGCAAGTAAAGTGGTTGTGTTTGTGATTACCCTTGGTTTGTAGTTGTTGGGGATTAGATGTAGAAGATTGTGAAACAATTGACCTTGTTTCTTAGGCTGGATGGTGAATGGGTTACCAAGTGTAGTGCACGAACAAATTGAATGTTTTGGGAGTTAAATAAACCAGTAAAGTAAACCTTTACTAAATATCCATCTTCCATTAAGTGTATCGCACTCTGCGGCACAAATTGTGTTGACAACAAAAGCACCGTTGATTTTTGTTCCCTTTAGGTAGAGTACAGGTAGATAACCTGCAGCTTAGAAGACAGTCAGAACCTTTCCCCAGGGTGGAAATATCAAAGACTAGAGACCTTTAAGGTGAAAGGGGCAAAGTTTGTAGAAGATGTGTGGAGCATGTTTTTTTTTTTACAGGGACTGGCCTGGAATGGGGTGGTCGTGGTGAATGCAGATACAACAGCTGCTTTTAGACGGGCATGTGGATGTGCAGGGAATGGAGGTGTATGGATCATGTAAAGGAAAGAACTGCAGATACTGGTTTATACCGAAGATAGATACAAAATGTTGGAGTAACTCAGGAGAGAAAGAATGGGTGATGTTTCGGGTCGAGACTGAAGAAAGGTCTCGACTTGAAACGTCACCTTTTCCTTCTCTCCAGAGATACTGCCTGTCCCACTGAGTTACTACAGCACTTTGTGTCTATATTTGGATTACGCGAAGGCAGACGAGATTAATTTGATTTAGCATCATGTTTGGCACAGACATTGTGGCCCGAAGGGCCTATTCTTGTTCTCTACCTTTGTTATCCGCAGCCTGTCATCGTCAGATTTAATATTTGATGGAAAAATGCTTAATCTCAGAACGTTATCCAAAATCTCTTCAGAAAATGAATTCAATATGAATGGCTTTTCTGGAAAAGGTGCAGATGAGTTTTAGTTGGCTTGATACCAGTCATCTTTGTCTGATACATGTCCCATTGATAAGCAGGAGATTTGCATACTTTAAAATGTCACTTACCATTTGGTTTTGATTTGAGATAAATTTGATAATAGTTTTCCATTGGACTGGATAGAGTGGATGTGTAGAGGATGTTTTCACTAGTCGGAGACTCCAGGAACAGAGGTCATAGCCTCAGAATAAAAGGACCTTCCTTTAGGAAGGTGACGAGGAGAAATGTCTTTAGTCAGAACATGGTGGATCTGTGGAATTCTTTGCCACAGAAGGCTGTGGAGGCCTAGTCAATGGATATTTTTAAGGCAAAGATGGATAGATTCTTAATTATAATGTCATAAGTGCTAGGAGCAGAATTAGGCCATTTGGCCCATCAAGTCTTCTCCGCCATTCAATCATGGCCGATCTATCTCTCCCTCCTAACCCTATTCTCATGCCTTCTCCCCATAACTTCTGACAACTGTCCTAAACAAGAATCTATCCATCTGTGCCTTACAAATATCCATGGACTCGGCCTCAATGAAATATTCATTGATTAGTACGGGTACGGGTTAGGAGGGAAGGATAGGACTTGATTAGGACATGTGTCGGGGTTATGGGGGGAAGGAAGGAGAATGGAGTCAGGAGGTAGAGATAGATCAGCCATGATTGAATGGTGGAGTAGACTTGATGGGCAGAATGGCCTAATCCTGCTCCTATCACTTATGATACCAGTCATCCCTGTCTAATACGTTCCCGTTGATAAGCGGGAGAATTGCAAACTTTGAAATGTCATTTGCCACTTGGTGTTTTTTTGACTGAGATAAATTTGATAATAGTTTTCCATTGGACTGGATAGAGTGGATGTGGAGAGGATGTTTCCACAAGCGGGAAACTCTAGGACCAGAGGTAATAGCCTCAGAATAAAAGGACGTTCCTTCAGGAAAGGGATGAGGAGGAATTTCTCTAGTCAGAGGGGGTGGTGAACTTTAAAATGTCACTTGCCACATGGTGGGGTTTTTTCCAGACTGAGATAAGTTTGATATTGGTTGTGGATTGGAGATTGGAGAGAGAGAGGAGGAGGTGGTGGAGGAAAAGGAGGACGAGAAGGAGGACGAGGACGACGGGGAGGAGGAAGAGGAGGAGGTGGAAGGGGAGGAGGAGGAAGAGGTGGAGGAGGAGGAGGAGAGGGAAGAGGCGTTTGAAGAGGAGGAGGAAGAGAAGGAAGAGGAGAAGGAAGAGGAGAAGGAAGAGGAGAATGAGAAGGAAGAGGAGGAGGAGGTGGAAGAGGAGGTGTTGGTGGAGGAGGACGAGGAAGAGAAGGTGGTGGTTGAGGAGGACGAGGAAGCGGAGGAGGTGGTCGTGGAGGAGGAGGAGGAGAAGGAAGAGGAGGAGGAAGAAGCGGAAGAAGAGGTGGTGAAGGAGGACGAGGAGAAGGTGATGGCGGAGGAGGAAGCGGAGGAAGTGGAGGAGGTGGTCGTGGAGGAGGAGAAGGAAGAGGTGGTGGTGGAGGAGGAAGAACAAGAGGAGGAGGAGGGGGAGGAAGAGGAGGGGGAGGAGGTGGTGAAGGAGGAGGAGGTGGTCGTGGAGGAGAAGGAAAAGGAAGAGAAGGTGGAGGAGGTGGTCGTGGAGGAGAAGGAAAAGGAAGAGAAGGGGGAGGAGGTGGTGAAGGGGGAGGAGGTGGTCGTGGAGGAGAAGGAAGAGGAAGAGAAGGGGGAGGAGGTGGTGAAGGGGGAGGAGGTGGTCGTGGAGGAGAAGGAAGAGGAAGATGATGTGGTGGAGGAGGACGAGGAAGAGAAGGTGGTGGTTGAGGAGGACGAGGAAGCGGAGGAGGTGGTCGTGGAGGAGGAGGAGGAGAAGGAAGAGGAGGAGGAAGAAGCAGAAGAAGAGGTGGTGAAGGAGGACGAGGAGAAGGTGATGGCGGAGGAGGAAGCGGAGGAAGTGGAGGAGGTGGTCGTGGAGGAGGAGAAGGAAGAGGTGGTGGTGGAGGAGGAAGAACAAGAGGAGGAGGAGGGGGAGGAAGAGGAGGGGGGAGGAGGTGGTGAAGGAGGAGGAGGTGGTCGTGGAGGAGAAGGAAAAGGAAGAGAAGGTGGAGGAGGTGGTCGTGGAGGAAAAGGAAGAGATGGGGGAGGAGGTGGTGAAGGGGGAGGAGGTGGTCGTGGAGGAGAAGGAAGAGGAAGAGAAGGGGGAGGAGGTGGTCGTGGAGGAGAAGGAAGAGGAAGAGAAGGGGGAGGAGGTGGTGAAGGGGGAGGAGGTGGTGAAGGGGGAGGAGGTGGTCGTGGAGGAGAAGGAAGAGGAAGATGATGTGGTGGAGGAGAAAGATGTGGTGGCGGTGAAGGAAGAGGTGAAGGTGGTGTTGGATGAGGTGGTGGCGGTGAAGGAAGTGAAGGAGGAGGTGGTGTTAGACGAGGTGGTGTTAGACAAGGAGGAGCAGGAGGAGGAGGAGGAGGGGAGGCTCCGGCCGGGGAGCATGCGCGGGGGCCCGCCATTTGCCGACAAAATGGCGGCCTTCCCTGAGCAGTGAGCGGCCGGGAGCTGTCGTGAGGAAACCCGAATATACAGCGCTGGCAACAGGGGGCCCCGGCTGGGACACCGAGATCATTGCTTGTCCAAGGCCATACCAGGGGAGGGGAGGCGGGGGGCAGAGCGACGCCTACCTGAGGTGAGCCGAGCTTCTTCTTCTTCCTCTCTCTCTCTCTCTCCCGTCCGTTTTCCTCCTGCCCCGGATTCAAATAATAACCGTCCTCTGCAGGCGCGAGTGTGCGACAACAACGCCGCAGGATGAACTGCACGGCCCGCGCACACACACACACACACACACACACACACAACACGGCTGCATTTCACAGACGCAGGCGGCTCTCAGGAAAGGATAATTTTTAAAAAAAATTAAAAAAAAATCTAAACGGCCTTTCACAGGCCCCGGACCCGATCTCTTCTCCTCCCCCCCCCCCCCCCTCCCAATCCCTTTCCCGGACCCTTTTATTGCCCTGTCTGTGACATTTTTTTGTAAAGCAGACGATCGTTCTATAAGTTGCAGGAGCAGAATTAGTCCATTCGGCCCATCAAGTCTAACCCCGCCATTCAATCATGGCTTCACCTCGTCCAACACCTCCTTCCTCCTTCACCACCTTCACCTCTTCTTCCCCCTTCACCTCTTCTTCCCCCATAACCTCTTCTTCCTCCTTCACCACCTTCACCTCTTCTTCCCCCTTCACCTCTTCTTCCCCCTTCACCTCTTCTTCCCCCTTCACCTCTTCTTCCCCCATCACCTCTTCTTCCTCCTTCACCACCTTCACCTCTTCTTCCCCCTTCACCTCTTCTTCCCCCTTCACCTCTTCTTCCCCCTTCACCTCTTCTTCCCCCATAACCTCTTCTTCCTCCTTCACCACCTTCACCTCTTCTTCCCCCTTCACCTCTTCTTCCTCCTTCACCACCTTCACCTCTTCCTCCTCCATCTCCTCCTTCACCGCCACCACCTCTTTCTCCTCCACCACTTCCTTCTCCTCCTCCTCCACCACCACCTCCTCTTCCTTCTCAATACCATCCTCTCCCTCTCCTTCCCAATACCATTCTCCTTGCCTTCTACTCACTGTGTGACCTCCTCCCCCGGCACTCGCACTAATCAAGAATCTATCTATCTCTGCCTTAAAAATATCCACTGACTTGGCCTCCATAAGCCTTCTGTGTGTGTGTGTGTGTGACAAAGAATCCCACAGGTTCACCACCCTCTCTCTGTCTGAATCAAGATATCGTTGCAGCAAGGCGTGGGCATATTTTGTTTAGGAAGGAATCGCAGATGCTGGTTTAAACCGAAGCGAAGGTATGCACAAAATGCTGGAGTAACTCAGCGGGTCAGACAGCGTCTCTGGAGAGAAAGGAATGGGTGATGTTAGGCCCTTCTTCAGACATCCAATGAAGGAGTCTCGACACGAAATGTCACCCATTCCTTCTCTCCAGAGATGCTGCATGTCCCGCCGAGTTACTCCAGCATTTGGAGTCGATCTTCGGCATTTAGTTAATCCTTTTTTCCAAAAGAAAAGTGTGTTCATGTTGTGTGTGAGTCAACCCAACTTGATAAATGTGAATAGACACAAAATGCTGGAGTAACTCAGCGGGTCAGGCAGCATCTTTGGAGAGAAGGAATGGGTGACGTTTAGGGTCGAGAGTCAGGGGAGAGGGAGACTCTATGGAAGGTCAATGTGTGAGAACGACAAATCAATGCAGACAATGGTCAAGAATGTTTCATTGTTGGCGAAATATGAGGTGCTGTTTCTTCCAATTTGCGCTTGGCTTCACTATCACAGTGGAGAAGGCCCGGGACAGAAAGGTCAGTATGGGAGGGTGAGTTAAAGTGTTTGGCAACCGGGAGATCAGGTATGCCCAGGCGGACTGAGAGGAGATGTTCAGCGAAACGATCGCCCAGTCTACGTTTGGTTTCGCCAATGTATACGAGTCCACATCTGGAACAGCAGCTACAGTTGGTGAGGTTGGTGAGGTTGGTGGTGCAAGTGAACCTCGGACCCCTCTGAAAGGACTGTCGGGCTCCCTGGACCGAGTGGAGGGAGAAGGTATAACGACAGGTGTTGCATCTCCTGTGAGGTTGCTCGGGGAAAGTACCTGGGCTGGGGAGGGGGGTGGTTTGGGTGGGAAGTGATGAGTTAACTAAGGAGTTGCGGAGGAAACCGTCTCAGCGGAAAGGGGTGGAGATGGGAAGATGTGGCTAGTGGTGGGATCATGTCGGAGGATTATGTGCTGTGTGCGACTGCTAATGGGGTGAAAGGTGAGGACGATGGGAACTGTGTCTACGTTGCAACGGAGGGGAGGGGGTGTGCGACGGCTGACGGGGTGAAAGAGGTACGGTTGAAGGGGACTCTGTCCCTGTTCTGTCCTGGCCACCCATCTGCCTCATTGGAGACATTCAAACTATCTATCGTCGGACTTTATCCTGCACTAAATGTTGTACCCTTTATCCGGTATCCGTGCATTGTGGATGGCTTGATTGTAATCGTGTATCGTCTATTATTTGAGTGAAAAGAATCAAAGGGGAGCAATAGCGAGGCTGCGGGACACCGAGGGGACTCCCTGTGAGGGCTTTTGTTGTTTACTTTCAAAAAACGTGTTCATTTTGTGCGAGTTTGAGTGAGTCAACCCAACTTGATGACTGTGGTCCTGGTCATTGTGGCCGGCGCCGGCTTGGAGCCGCAATGTGATTGTTTGGCGGGCATGAGCAGAGTTAGGCTGTGCTCGATTTTGCCCACATGCGGGTCGCCCTGGCTCAGCTCCGCCGTTTCCTGGGAACTATTGCCGCGCAATCATCGTTGGAAAAACAACACGTTTATTTTCAAGCCTTTGTCTACATGGACGAAGTTGAAATTTCTTCAAATTGGGGTTGGGAAGTAACATCCTTCCTGAAGATAACTAAAGATGGTAGGAATGATGAAAGCGATCAGCAAAGCAGTTGTTTTGAGCATATATATTGCCCAGTTTACATTGAATGTCATAATTCAATTCATCCAAAACATTTCCAAGTTTTTTTTCATAATGTTGTTTTAAATATGGATTCGATTGATTTGGTTTATTACGTAATAGATTAGTTGAATTACACCGGCTCGGGGCAGATTGCAGGTTTGATTTGTGATCTCTGATAGATGTGCTGGTCTGAGTTAAGATGTCTTATTACGAGTCATTAAGAATTAAAATTAATCGGGTTGGAAATGGCATGATCTCAATCCTTATCCGCTGCCCAGCGACCCCTACTGGGAGTATGTAATTGTTCGATTACGGAAAGCATGGAATTGGAGGTCGGTTCAAATGTGTCGTTGTTAATTTGGGGTAGGTTTGATTCCTTGATAAATTGATACAGGAATTGTGAAGGTCACTGAAGTACTTTTTAACACAATTGACTAAATGATCTTGCTGTTTGGAGCTCTTATTGCAGTATCAGTCTGATCATTGTTTTAACGTTTTATCTTTAATGTGGGCTCTTCTGTTATTACATGTCTTTTATGTGTTGCTATGTAGGGAGAGAAAATGATCTGTATGCAGAAAAGTGTATCAACAGTATTGGCATTTTGTTGCTGAAGCTATCAGTTATAAATACTTATTGTAACAAACGTGCTGAGGTTTTTGTATTCATTGCATTTGCTGACCTATAATTGTATGTTGTACATTTTACATTTAAAATTATTTTCTTTGAAAATGTGAAGTTTTGGGCACTGAAGTTAATCAAAAACGAATCCATGGGGAGTTAGATGAATGATAATAGCCTATATTCATTGACTATAATGAATATGACTATACAATGATTTATAATAATGACAAAGTGCTGGAGTAATTCAGCAGGTCAGGCAACATCTCTGGAGAATATGGATAGGTGATATTTTGGGTCAGGACCTACGGACAATGATTCTTTTCGTCAGTGATTATATATTGACTACCTTCAATACCATAATTCCAACCAAATTCATCTCCAAATTCCTGAACCTAGTACTCAGCCCCCACACTGCACCTGGGTCCTTTACTTTCTGGCCCTGAGACAGCCTACAGTAAGGATAGGCATAAATATCTTCAACAATAATTCTCAACACAGCAGCCTGCAAGGCTGCTTTCTCAGCTTTTTGCTGTAGTTCATAACACCGTACTGGGCTGCATCTCAAACAAGGAGAGACAGAGTACAGGAAGGAGAAAGAGAGCTCGGTAGCTTGATGTCAAGCCTTCTCTCCAGAGATGCTGCCTGTCCCACTGGGTTACTCCAGCATTTTGTGTCTATCCTCTTCATTGTCAGCAAAATGAAGGAACTGGTCATTGACTAAGATGCAGGGTGGCGTACACTCCCCATGCTGTTTCAATGAAACTGAAGTGAAATAGTCAAGAAAGCACACCAATTCCTCTACTTCCTCAGAAGATTAAGATAATTCAGTGCATCTCCAATGGCTGATACTAATTTCTATAGATGAAATAAAGAAGGCACCTTATTCAGATGCATCACAAGCTGGTATGGTAATTGCCTGCCCAAGACTACAAGAAATTGCAGTTCAGTCCATCAATCAAAACAGCGTATTCCCCTCTTTGCCCCCCTCCCTCCAAGATGACTCCATTTACACTTCACCCTGCATTGGGGAAAGGAGCTGCCATTCTCTCTCTTGACCACTCCCGTTGTGTCAAAGGTGCGGAATTTTGAAAGCCTGTACCACTAGATTCACACTAAAAGTACAGCTTCTTCCCCACTGATACCAGGCCCCTGAACGAGCCTCTCATGCTTGGGTGAATTCCCGATCTTAAAATCAATCTTGTTGTGGCCGTTGCGCATTTTTTAATCTGCTCTCTTTCTGTTGATGTAACACTGTATACTGCACTATTTATTTTCTCTTTTGCACTAGCCAGTGTACTTGATATGATTTTTCCTGGATAACACATAAAACAGTTTTTCCACTGTACCTCGGTACATGTAACAATAACAAACCAATACCAAGGCATCATGGACTCATTATACAATGGTAACGTTGAAGTTACCAGATAATGTTGGGTTATGCAAGTAAAGCTTGTGTGATTAACTGACAATCGGTGATTCTCTGATAAATTATTTCAGAATAGATTCTTGTTCCGATCATGTTTTTTACTTTTAGTAGTAAATTATGTTTACATAATTAATGCATGCAGTAGAAAATATAGTAAAGTATGATAACATGGATTATTCTAGAAAAGTTCAAGAATGAAGAAAATAATCAATATCAAAAGATTGAATCAATAAATTTTTCACCATGAATGCGCAAGGCTACGTTGCTATAGAACTATTTCTGGAGCTGTTTTCCGATGATTGATTCCACTGAATGAGCCTTCTTTGATTGTTGTATTCTGATCATCCATCAAGCTACCCCGAAACACCAACCATGAATCGAATCTGGGCTCCTTGTTTGCGGTTTGAGGACAGAAGTTTGGGAATCAAATCAATAGAATTAGAACTCTTTTTTCAGAAGAGTTAATCAACTCAATTAAATATTAGTGAAGAAATGGGGGTTTTGTAATTTTTTTCCCCCCAAAATGAAAGTTAGCTTTTGTGCATTTGGAGAACAGAACTGTCTTTGGGGGCCCATCTTAATTAAGGAATTACCAAGGTAAAATTATTTTTCCTTTATCCTTCAGATTCTCTCCTCCATGTTCATGGCACAGGTCTTAAGAAAACACTGATTTTAAAAAAAACTATACTCTTGTGAAAAATGGTCAAATTTGCTTCTAATAAAGGCTTAATGTCATTATTAACAATCTTGCTTCCTATGGGATTGAATAGAGTGAGTAATTGTTCTTTATATTACAAAAGCTATTACGACCTAATAGGTAGTATATATTCTCCAGTTAATAACATTTCTGGGAAAGAATGGTTTGCACAGTGGGTTGGACACAGCTATTTTATGCTCAGTACCAGAATTTAAATCCAGCCAACATTATAAAGATGGAAATCTTCTCTTGGTTTAAGATCTATGCCGTGTCAAATATCACTTCATTAAATATCACTTCATTAAAGTATTGCCTTCCCTTTTGTGATGGTATTCCATTTTAAAAAAAATTGACAATCACCTGTTGTCCTGTAATTAGCAGGAAATTCCGCTCAAGGGATAAAATCCTCCTTTTTCCTCAGTTGATAGATAGCACTTGTCTTGACGTCAGAATATTAAAGCCCAGTTAGGGACTTGATTTTAAAACTGAGTTTATATCTCGCTTTAATTATTGCGAATGATTGTGATGTCTGTAGTCAATGTTAAGCCTCTCTGAAATGCATAAGTCAGTCTACCCTGTCACTGGACTCTGTAAAGTTCATCTGCATACCCCTGTCTTAGGATTCCCAGCATACTGCTGGAAAAATTGTTTTTGTAATCCTATGTTCAGTGAGATCTAGCTTAGTGTTGGAGGCCCCATTCAATCTTAATTGCAGTTTGTATTCTGGAAAATGGGAGGAAAAGAGTAAATATTCAAAAATTAGATAATGTTATCGTTGTTTATGTTAATGTTTTGAATTTTTAATTTTAAATCTTTAAAAATGTAAAGATTCCATTATTTTAAGTAATATTGGTCTATAAATGTGTCGAGTTATAAAACACTTTTAAATTGCATTCCTGTCTCTGACTGGAGGAAGTGCTCCATCCCTGGCTTTGATGAAAATAAGACATTGGTAGTGCCCCTCGGGACCTACTTGCCCTGACTTTGCAAGACATCTGGATATGATGAATCAGTTTGATCACTGCTTCACATACAACCAAGAAAGTGTCGGGCATAGGGAAGATCCTGCTTTATTTGGCCCGTTGTTGATTACACTATCTTTCGGGTGCTCTTGCGAAATAGTCTTTTTTTTTTTTTGTCAACTCGGCGAATTAAGGGATCCCTTAATTGATCAGAAACACAGTAGGTTCTTGTAATATCCTGGCCTACTGCCTTTCCCTCAACCATGTACAACATAGATATTATGTTGTCATTAATTATTTTTCTTATGCAGCAACTTGTTACTTAAATTAGATTTTAATGTGTTGAATATCAGTGATTGCAGTCTAGTTGTACAACGGAATTTGTTGCATTGCATATGCATGCGGAAAGTTTAATATGATTTCCCTCTCGCCCTCAAGCCTTCAGTGCATTCCCATCCATTCCCCCATCCTCTCTTGTTTGTAAACCCAGTATGTATTTACTTTGCTGTTCTACTCCACAGCTTTTCACCATTTTTCATTCTTTAATTGTTTGTCTCTTTGATAGGTCTTTGCCACGTACATTTTACATTTATATTTGAACTTAACCTGATTTTATAGAACTACATTTTTAGATTTTTTTGCCGTTGTAGTTCAATGTATTTGTCCTTTTTTCTTTTTAGATCTGGGTGTTTCATCCAGTTGTAGCAAAAGATTAATCTTGTCTTTTTTCTTTCAGTAATAACACAATGGCAAAAAGGACTGCAGACAAGGAACTAACTGATCGAAATTGGGATCAGGAAGAAGAATCCGAAGAGGTCTGTGTATGTATTCATTTTCTGATTTTCATAATATATATTTCTAATATAAAATGCAGTTTTTTAGGGTGAGGTTTGGGGACAAAGAAAAAAAATGCAGTTCTTTGCCACACAAAGGCACTTTGCCACTTTGCAGTTCTTTGTGACATGCTTAACGTCAATGACAGATGTTGGTGTGAAAATAAAATGAACCCAAGTCTTTAAGTTGGATTTGGCCATACTGCAATAGCAGCTGTAAAAGAACAAAATTTGAAAGAGGTGATCATTGTTTTTGTTGATGCTAGGTGTATAGCTATTGATTTTGGTTTGTGGAATTCAATTCGACAACAGATCCTTTTTTTTAGGTTTTGTTGTTAGTTTTATAAACGTTTTACAAACTACAAAGCAAAGAACAAAGTGCTGGTGGAACTCAGCGAGTTGGGCAGCATATGTAGAGGGAAATGGATATATGACATTTTGGGCTGGGGAAGGGAAAAAAGGATTAATAAAGATAATTGGTCAGGGCAGAGATCCTAGCCTCAGAATTAAAGGATGTTCCTTTAGGAAGCAGATGAGAAATGTCTTTAGTTAGAGGGTGGTGAATTTGGAATTTGCCACAGAAGGCTGTGGAGGCCACGTCAATGTATATTTTTACAGCAGAGATAGATTCTTGATTAGTACAGGTGTCAGGGGTTATGGGGAGAAGGCAGGAGAATGGGGTTCAGAGAGAGAGAAACAGAGAGAGATAGATCAGCCATGATTAAATGACGGAGCAGACATGATGGGCCGAAAGACCTAATTCTGCTCCTATCACTTATGACCTTATGGAATTGGGGTACTCGGTCTAGGGAGATGGGTGTAAAGTGGAAGGGAAAGGAACAGGATGACGGGGGTGAACATCCTCAAAATAAGCTCTAAACTACATAGACCTGGGGCATTGTTTTTGTCTTTCCACTATTATTGTTTTTGTTTTTTAAATGTAGTTCTGTTTCAGAACATTTGACAATAAAGCACTCTATTCTAATTTGGATTGTTAATATTGTTGTGTTAATGAGCAACCAGAAGCTCTAATTTAAAAAAAAGAAAAGAGTGGTAAGTTGCTGCCATTTATATTATCAGAAGGTATGACGGAGAGAAAATAAAATCTGCTTGATCCAGTTGAT
The DNA here is from genome assembly GCF_053455715.1 of Rhinoraja longicauda. NCBI lineage: Eukaryota > Metazoa > Chordata > Chondrichthyes > Rajiformes > Arhynchobatidae > Rhinoraja > Rhinoraja longicauda. The sequence goes on along the minus strand of NC_135972.1, from coordinate 7,287,083 downwards.
TTCTCTGAAGAATGTAAATAAGTACTAGGACAGGAGATCTATCACCACTGTGAAGGAAGGAACTGCAGATGCTGGTTTACACCAAAGATAGCCACAATGCTGGAGTAACTCAGCGGGTCAGGCAGCATCTCTGGAGAAAAGGAATCGGTGACGTTTGGATCGAGATCCTTCTTCAGACTGAGAGTCAGGGGAGAGGGAAACTAGAGGTATGAAAAGGTACAAAAAAATGAATGAATGAAAGGTATGAAAAGAACATACCTCTATGATGATCAAGGAAAGGTGGAACCCACAATGGTCCATGTTGGCTGTGGAGAAGGTGATAACGAGTGGATACTAACAGTGCAACTAAGCAGGATGGCAGTGAAAGCAGTAGAACTACTCGGGTGAGGGAGGGACCGAGGGAGAGGGAATGCAAGGGTTACTTGAAATTATAAATTAATATTCATACCGTTGGGTTGTAAGCTGCCCAAGCAAAATATGATGTTGTGTTCCTCCAATTTGAATTTGGCCTCATTCTGACGGTGGAGGAGGCCCAAGACAGAAAGGTCAGTATGGGAAGGGGAGTTAAAGTGTTTGGCAACCGAGAAATCGCGTAGGCCAAGGTGGACTGAGCAAAGATGTTCAGCAAAATGATTGCCCAATCTACGCTTGGTCTTGCTGATATATAGGAGAGGGTAAGCTAGCCAATAATATAAAGGAGGATAGTAAAAGCTTTTTTAGGTATGTGAAGAGGAAAAAAATAGTCAAGGCAAATGTGGGTCCCTTGAAGACAGAAGCAGGGGAATTTATTATGGGGAACAAGGAAATGGCAGACGAGTTGAACTGGTACTTTGGATCTGTCTTCACTAAGGAAGATACAAACAATCTCCCAGATGTTCTAATGGCCAGAGATCCTAGGGTGACTGTGGAACTGAATGAAATTCACATTAGACAGGAAATGGCGTTGGGTAGACTGATGGGACTGAAGGCTGATAAATCCCCAGGGCCTGATGGTCTGCATCCCAGAGTACTTAAGGAGGTGGCTCTAGAAATTGTGGACGCATTGGTGATCATTTTCCAATGTTCTATAGATTCAGGATCAGTTCCTGTGGATTGGAGGGTAGCTAATGTTATCCCACTTTTTAAGAAAGGAGGGAGAGAAAACGGGAAATTATAGACCAGTTAGTCTGACATCAGTGGTGGGGAAGATGCTGGAGTCAATTATAAAAGACGAAATTGCGGAGCATTTGGATAGCAGTAACAGGATCGTTCCAAGTCAGCATGGATTAACGAAGGGGAAATCATGTTTGACTAATCTTCTGGGATTTTTTGAGGATGTAACTAGGAAAATTGACAGGGGAGAGCCGGTGGATGTGGTGTACCTCGACTTTCAGAAAGCCTTCGACAAGGTCCCACATTGGAGATTAGTGGGCAAAATTAGAGCACATGGTATTGGGGATAGGATAAAAAATTGGTTGACAAACAGAAAGCAAAGAGTGGGGATAAATGGGTCCCTTTCAGAATGGCAGGCAGTGACTAGTGGGGTACCGCAAGGCTCGGTGCTGGGACCGCAGCTATTTACAATATAAATTAATGACTTGGATGAAGGGATTAAAAGTACCATTAGCAAATTTGCAGATGATGCAAAGCTGGGTGGTAGTGTGAGCTGTGAGGAAGATGCTATGAGGTTGCAGGGTGACTTGGACAGGTTGTGTAAGTGGGCGGATGCATGGCAGATGCAGTTTAATGTGGATAAGTGTGAGGTTATCCACTTTGGTGGTAAGAATAGGAAGGCAGATTATTATCTGAATGGTGTCAAGTTAGGAAAAGGAGACGTACAACGAGATCTGGGTGTCCTAGTGCATCAGTCACTGAAAGGAAGCATGCAGGTACAGCAGGCAGTGAAGAAAGCCAATGGAATGTTGGCCTTCATAACAAGAGGAGTTGCATATAGGAGCAAAGAGGTCCTTCTGCAGTTGTACAGGGCCCTAGTGAGACCGCACCTGGAGTACTGTGTGCAGTTTTGGTCTCCAAATTTGAGGAAGGATATTCTTGCTATTGAGGGCGTGCAGCGTAGGTTTACTAGGTTAATTCCCGGAATGGCGGGACTGTCATATGTTGAAAGACTGGAGCGACTAGGCTTGTATACACTGGAATTTAGAAGGATGAGAGGGGATCTTATAGAAACGTATAAAATTCTGAAGAATTCTTAAAAAAACGTATAAAAGTCTGAAGAAGGGTCTCGACCCGAAACGTCACCCATTCTTTCTCTCCCGAGATGCTGCCTGACCTGCTGAGTTACTCCAGCTTTTTGTGAATAAATCGATTTGTACCAGCATCTGCAGTTATTTTCTTATAAAATTCTTAAAGGATTGGACAGGCTCGATGCAAGAAAATGTTCCTGATGTTTGGGGAGTCCAGAATAAGGGGGAGGCCATTTAGGACTGAGATGAGGCAAAAAACTTTCACCCAGAGAATTGTGAATCTGGAATTCTCTGCCACAGAAGGCAGTAAAGGCCAATTCACTGGATGTTTTCAAGAGAGAGTAGATTTAGCGCTTGGGGCTAAAGGAATCAAGGGATATGGGGAAAAAGCAGGAACTGGGTACTGATTTTAGACGATCAGCCATGATCATATTGAATGGCGGTGCTGGCTCGAAGAGCCGAATAGCCTACTGCACCTATTTTTCTATGTTTCTAGTTTGTTGCACATCTTCTTTGTTTAGGAGGGTCAAAATGAAAGCTTTGACCTTCCATCCTTGACCTTTCTATGATCTCTGGTATCACTGCAATCTTTTTATAGTTTTTGTTTGCATGCTTGTATGGCATGCTGAAGACCTTCATTTGTCTTTATTGTAATTATGTAAGAGCTTTATATCTTTCCAATAATCCAGCAATTTATTATTGCCAGAATATCAAAAAATTGGTATGACCTGGACAAATTAGCTGTTTCTTTTGTTCAGCCCACAGGCTTATTTTTAGCAGCTGCTGCCAACTTTACAGTTCCTCTGGGCAGTAGCACAGGCCCAACTATCTTCAGCTATTTCTATGTTGACCTTTTCTATGATAAGGTCAGAAGTGGAGCAGTTTGTTTATAATTACGTAATATTCCATTCCACTCTCAACTCAGCAAATGAAGCAGCTCATGCCTGATTGAGCAAAACCTTGTTAACATTCAGGCTTGTGCTGATGAGTGCAATTACATAGCCATCACAAACAAGAGATTTAAGAGGGACCTCTGGGCATTTTTTTCACTCTGAGGGTAGTGAGCATCTGGAATGAGCTGTCAGAGAAAGCTGTTGAAATAGCCACAATTACGACTTTCAAAAGATATTTGGGCAGATATATGGACAGAAAGGGTTTAGAGGGATATGGGCCTAATGCAGGCAAATGGGACTAGCTCAGAATGCCAACTTATTCTCCATTAACAAGTTGGGCCAAAGGGCTTATTTCCATTCTCTATAGCTTTGACTCCATTAACCTAAGATAGTCAGATCCCTGACATTCAATAGCATTATTGTTGTCATATTGGGGTCACTATTGATCAATTGGACCTACCACATAATAAAACTGTCCCTGCAAGACCATTCAGAGGCAAAGTATCCAATAGCAAGCGACTCATGTGACACCGTAAAGCCTTTCCCCTATCTATAAGACACAAATTGGGAGCGTGATGAAGTAATTTGTCACTTATCTAAATGTATGAAGCTCCAACAATGCTCAACAGTCTCCAGTCAATACAAAGCAGGCGGTGCTTCATCCACCTCCCAAAACATTCAATCCCTCCACCACCAGCATACAATAGCTGCAGTATGTACCATCTATAAAATGTATTGCTGTTACTTATCGGGGCTTGACCTGCAGGCATTTTGCAAACTTGCAGTCTCTACCGCCAAGGGTAGCAGGCACTTGAGAACATCACCACTTGCAGGTTCCACTCCAATTTGCACACCAAACTGATTTGAAAATATTTGTCAGTCCTTCATTGTTGATGGGTCTAAATCTGGAACTCCCTATCCAATAGCAATGTGGGAGACCCTTCATCAAAAGGTCAGCAATGATTGAGAAGGCAGCGAGTCTTTTTTTCTCAAGGGCATGTGGAAACGGCAACAAATTCTGGCTTTGCCAGCAGCATCCAGATCCCTAAAAATAATTGAATAATTAACTATTGGTGTTATACTTTAGGGACACAAAATTTCTTTAAAAGAGGATTTAAAGGGGACCTAAGCAAACTTACCAAAGTTTATGACGCCATCTCTTCTTAGCCAATACAATGCATGTTTTCTTCTCTTTCTATTTAGGTTCTTGTGAGCATTAGCATTATTATTGGCTAATATTATTTATTGACTTATTATCCTTCCTTCACTTTGTATTTATTTTTATCTTTATAGTAAAACAAGTATGTACGTTTGTAAAGACTTGGCACAAGAGATAACATGATGATTATATAGGATGACACTGTTAGAACTACTTAAGCACTGCTTCAGCAACCCAGGTTTAACATTGAGCGGAGTTTACACGTTTTCTCTGTGAATACATAGACTGGTGGTCTTATCTGAAGAAGGGTCTCGACCCGAAACATCACCCATTCCTTCTCCAGAGATGCTGCCTGTCCCTCTGAGTTACTCCAGCTTTTTGTGTCTAATATGTGTAATCCAGAACAAGGGGTCACAGTTTAAGGATAAGGGGGAAGTCTTTTAGGACCGAGATGAGAAAGTTTTTTTTCACACAGAGAATGGTGAATCTGTGGAATTCTCTGCCACAGAAGGTAGTTGAGGCCAGTTCATTGGCTATATTTAAGAGGGAGTTAGATGTGGCCCTTGTGGCTAAAGGGATCAGGGGGTATGGAGAGAAGGCAGGTACGGGATACTGAGTTGGATGATCACCAATGATCATATTGAATGGCGGTGCAGGCTCGAAGGGCCGAATGGCCTACTCCTGCACCTGTTTTCTATGTAACAATGTTGCTTCCTGAGCAATGCATTGTTAATCTTTAATTCAGCTTTTTATTTTAGTAATTAATTAATAATGAATTATTCCATAGTTCTAACAATAACTTAATCCTTAAGTATATCTAACATCGTGCGATCCTCAAAAACCTTACAATGACACATCTGTACCCTTTAAATGATTTCTTTCTCTGCCATTATCCCTTCTAGAGGTCATCGACTGCTGATAGTCATGCACTTCAGGCTGTTTGCCCTTGGCCTAATAATTCTTCTTGTACGAACCTTGAGTGTCAGAAGTTGTTTGATGCCGGGGACACCCATCTGTGCTCGGCATACAAGACCTTGTATTGATGTAGCACCTTTCATGACCTCTGATGTCCCCAACTGTTTTTCCGTTTAGTTTTGTGACAACATCCAGATAAATGAATGCTGCTTAACCGTTGGCTAAGGAGTAAATATTGATCATAACGGGAGAACTTGATTGCTCTTTAAAATAAAGTTTATTGTGTCTTGTTGAGGGTATTGATTTAATAACCATTCAAAAATCTACCAGTTGTGCTGCAGTGCTCCTTCAATACCATTTCTAGAATGTCACTCTTGATAAGCTTGAGTATATAAAGTGACAATCACAAGTACAAGTAACACTTATAGCTGGTATCCTGACACGTGAATTTCAAGCAGGAATAGTTAGATCATGAGATTAAACTCTTCCTCCTGCTGAGGGTTTTTAGTACCCAGATCCAGACCCAGACCCCATTTTTGTAGAGCATGGTGTTTTAGGGTGGGTGGGTGGGGGGGGGGGGGGAGGGACAAAGTTGCCTTTAGATAAACGTGGGGGGGGGGGCACTTTAATATTAAACTTTTCCATGAAAAACAAGATGTTGAATTACTGGTTAACATTGTTTCACCATAGAATATTTTGCCTTGTAGGCAGGAACCTTCTCAGTAGCAAGTGAAGATGTGCTGAAAAACAGAGCAATCAAGAAAGCAAAACGCAGGAACCTCCTCGCTGAGGCAAGTCATATAATATAAATTTTAATTACATTTTTTTGGTGTGTTGAGTGGGGCTTTGTGCCTCCAGATACTTATTAAATGTCACTGCAGCACTGCCAGCTAGGACTTGCTCCCTGAATTCAGAGCGATATTTGAGAAAATCCCATTGTTCACAGATCAGACAAACTAACACCAACTGAAAATTAATCTAACTCTGCTGTCATGTGTGGATATCCCCAGATAACAATTTTCTGAGGTTTTATGGATAACCAATGGTTACAGTTTTAGTGATCAGAATAACAAATCTAAAAATGAAAACAGATTGACATTTTAGTAATTTGAGATTTACTGACAATAATAGGAATTAATTTACTACCTAAAATACAATACAATAGGGTTTGGCAGTATTGTACTCGTTTGCATGTGTAACTTTCAAGAGCAGGTGCATATTACATTTTCTGTACCAATGGCTTTCATGTAGCATGTGGTTTTATCCCCCACTTGCTGTCTCCCATACCTCCATGTAAATCAATTTGCATCATTGACATCTGGAAAAGAATGGTGAGGACTTATTATAGACAATAGACAATAGGTGCTTCGAGCCAGCACCGCCATTCAATATGATCATGGCTGATCATTCTCAATCAGTACCCCGTTCCTGCTTTCTCCCCATGCCCCCTCTCTCTTGAATGTATTCAGAGAATTGGCCTCCACTGCCCTCTGAGGCAGAGAATTCCACAGATTCACAACTCTCTGACTAAAAATGTTTTTCCTCATCTCTGTTCTAAATGGCCTACCCCTTATTCTTAAACTGTGGCCCCTGGTTCTGGACTCCCCCAACATTGGGAACATGTTTCCTGCCTCTAACATGTCCAACCCCTTAATAATCTTATACGTATTCAGCTTATCTTAGAAGTTTTCCACACATCACATTGAATGGGGGTTGAAATATTTTAAGACATTAATATGATCACATTTTTAGTTTGTAATAATGAAGATTCAGAGAGTCATACAGTTTAGAAGCAAGCCCTTCGGCCCAACTTGTCCACACCGGCCAATATGTTCCAGCTACACTAGTCCCACCTGCTCGCATTTGGCCCATGTTAGCATTTGTCCTAGGATTTAATGATCTTGTATTCTGGTGAAACTTTGCGTTCGTATTCTTTAGAATTGACCAGTATGCTTATCCCTGCTGGAAAAAAACGACTGGGATAAATGCTGAAATATACCCATCATATTTGGTACAATCATTTGATTTATGTACATTAAGTTTTAATGTTGCATGGCATTACCTGCAGCCATGTATTTTTTTAGGTCATAGATGTAGCAATCTGACCCAGATTGTTTTAGCTGTCTCTAGTATTTGCATTGCTTAATTAATTTGTTGCCCATAACGTCAACTCTGTCCCAACACTTTGTTAATGCACCTTTCATTTTGCAGCCATGTATTTTTAATTTCCACATTAAGAGACAATGAACTGTTTCACTTCCTCCATTTGAATCTAACCGTGAATATCCTGCACTTTTATCATCTGTGTGACCTCATTTTACAGTTTATAATTTTTTTGTAGTAGTGATGATGATACATGAAATACTGATTGACATCAGTGATCATAGATAAGTGGCAACTTTTTTAAATCTCAAAGGGTGGAGGGTATATGGAATGAGCTGCCAGAGGCGATAGTTGAGGCAGGTACTATCACAACATTTAAAAGACGTTTGGGCAGGTATATGGATAGGACAGGTTTAGAAGTATATATGGGCCATGTTTGTCAGCATGGGCAGGTTGGGCCGACACAATGTGTAGGAAGGAACTCCATATGCTGGTTTAAATTGAAGATGGACACAAAATGCTGGAGTAACTCAGTGGGACAGGCAGCATCTCTGGAGAGAACGAATGGGTGACGATTTGGGTTGAGGCCCTTCTTGGTGTTTCCAAGCTGTACGACTATCACTATGTTTGACAAGGCCTTGCACTAACCATCAGTGCTTTGGCAGTTCTGACATCTTGTCATTGGGGAAAGAGGCTGTGAGCCATCTACATAAATCACTCCATTCATTGTGAAGATGCAGGCAGTTCATGGGTAAAAGTTTGTTCCTAAGAACTGTCCAGAAGCCACTTCCTCCATAAGTCAGAAACTTGGGTTTTAAAGCTACCCATTTCATATTGACCCTTGCTATAATTCCTTCATTTTAAATTAATGTTACCCTCGCCCTACTCAAAATTAAACAAATGCTTATTTTTGTTATCCTACTGGTGTCTGTTTTCCCTTTGGGTTTCTTTACACTGGCCACATAAAGCAATATAAATGGAAACATTGTAATTTACTAGCTTGTGTATAATACTGCGGTTGGGCGGGGGGGGGGGGGGGGAGCAAGCTTGCTCAAATGTTTTGCAATTTTAGAAGTTATTTTATGATTACATATCAAATATTTTTGTAACTTTAATTAGATGTATATGTTGAAGGCCTACATATTCTGATTAAACGTAATGAAAACAGTAAGGAATAAGTGATTTTATGATTCCTACAAACAGCCAGGCGATGGAAGTGCAAGTTGAGCAGCAGCCTCATAATTCCACTAAACCTTGGTTTGTATCTGCACCCTAGAGCCATATTGGTTCCCTCTCGCATCCTGAACATGCCATTTGCTGGTTACCTGTCCACTATAAATTGGCCCTAGTGTGCAGATAAGTAATAGAATCAGGGGAGATTTAATGGTAATGTTGGGAGAACAGGTGGGTACTAAAGGGCTGAATGGCAATTTCCGTGCAGTGTGACTCTTGATATTTTGTGCTGGTTTTAATGCATAAGGTGGCTCTTAAATCATTCCATGCAAAGTATGGATGTTAATAAAAGATGCCAGTGAATCTTGTATTCTTTGAAAAGTATGCTAACCAATTTTGTTTTCAAAATATTCCAGTCTGAAGGTGGTGGAATCTTCAAAGGGTTTTCTGGTCTTGTATCTTCAACTGGAAATACTGGATTTGGAGGATTTGGTAATGGTTCAGGTTTCAAACCTTTACATGGTCTGAACAATGGAAATAATTCATCGTCTTCAAAGCCTTCACACAGTAGCGCGACAGATGTAAATAATCCTATTGGTAAGTAGAGTCAAATATCATAACTGTTGCAACTATTGATTATTTGAGGAAATTTAATTTGTGCTCTTGATGTATGCTGTTTTTTCTCCCTCCTGACCTTGCACCTCACTGGAGATCTTTCATCAGTCTTGTAACCCATTGGAATGCTAGAGCAGCAGTGGGGTCTTACACACAGAAGAATGTCATGCAGCCCATTGCAGCAGTGTCGTGTCCTTGAGTGGTCCCATTAGTCCCACTCTTTCTCCATCTACCCAACTTGCCCCTGAAAATTCTAACGTTTAACTATTTATCCAGTTGCCTTTTGACGGTTCATATTTAATGTGATTATAACACCTTTTTGGCTTTTGAGATCATAATCTCTCATTATGTAGTTTTCTGTACTCTTAATCCAGTTTTATCCAATTAGCAGCACTGCTGGAAATTGTTTCTTCCTATTATAACCTTTCAAGAACGAGAAACCTTTAAGCCTGATCTTGCTATTTTCTTTGAAGAGGAATAATCCCAGTTTTGCTGTTTCGTGAGTATTCATACTTGTCTTCATTCATCTTGCCTGATCTCAGGCCATCCCATTGTCAAGTGCTTTGAAGTTTTTTATGCATATTTGCAGCTTCCTGATGAAACTACATTGTACCCACCTCAAATTTTCAATGTTCTGCCTGGTGTGCTGAACACTACACTGTATGGAGTTCTCGTACTCTCACCATTTCAGACATGACACGGGCTCGCCGCTCTTTACCTTCGTTGAGTAGACACTTGTAATTATGTTAATTATTTTTTGAGTATGGCTATATCAACCTGAGGTGCTGCAAAAGTCCAATGCTTTTTTCTTTTGCTATTAGAACTTCTATTCAGAATATTCATGTTCCTTTTTGTGTACCTTACAGACTAACGATAAATTCAATCTGTCAACAATTAGCTTGATTTTCCTATTTTACTACCTCCTGTTTGTCTTTTTCTTTAAATGGAACTATTGCTACTTTTGGAATCTGATTCACATTTTGGCATATTTGAGCCCCTACCATAATTGATTTGATTTCTGCCTGAAATGCCTTCTGAAATAAACCATGTTGTGCTTGGCTTCCTTTCTAAATGGTTAATTTCTTTTCATATCATCAACTAAGACAACTTGGATTTTATAAGACAGATTGTTAAAATGAAATTAACTTCTTAAAATAGCTCACTTCTGAATCTTTTCACCTGTGTTTCATGCCATATGTTTTAGATTGGAAAGGGTAAGGTTTGAATTGAATCGGTATTTGTGAGACCTTTTGTGTTTGTTTAAACAAATATTATACTACTGTATTGTGCATGCTAGAAACTGTGTCGCATCTGTATTTTTTCATGGGTTCCTGCTGTCAGAGGAATTCCTCATCTGTCTCTGAAGACTGCTAAGAATCTTCGATCAATTTAATGGGTTTTGTTTCACTGAACTTAATTAAACATTTAACTTGTTCCATTTCATAGGTTCTTTTCTATCTAATGGTCCTCCACCAAATCCCTTGGCAAAAGGAGAAATAGGTACGAAAACAAATGGTGTTAATCAGATTAACTCTGGGGATAAAATGGGCTCCAGTGAGTACAACAGACAACTAGCAGCATTGAATTGTTCGGTCCGAGACTGGATCACCAAACATGTCAATGAGAACCCACTCTGTGATTTGACCCCAATCTTCAAAGACTACGAGAAGCATTTGACAAGCATTGAACAGAAATATGGTAGCAGTTCTGACAGTGGCTCAGAGAGTGACACGAGCAGCAAGCGGCCAGCAATGCAATCTGTTAACACATTTGGTGTTTGCAAAACACCGCAGGGAACAACCCCATCATCTTTATTCTCATCTATCAAAAACAAGGATATTATTCCAGTCACTTCAGGAAAAAAATCTGAGACTGCAATGGGAAATAGTGGGAATATCAACTTGCTCTTTGGGAAAAAAATCGAGAACTCTCCTTTAGCTGGCTTTTCTTTCGGTGGAGGAACTTCAGGCTCATTATTTGGAAAAGATGTGAACCAGGAGAAGATTGTTGCTCCAACTTTTTCCTTCACAGCATCTGTAGAAAAAAAGGAAGAAATAAAAGGTAGTGAGTATAAAGGTATGGGTACTGAATAATTACATTAAATATATTTTTTATTAAAATTGAATTTAAAGTCCGAAAGAATTGCTGTACAATAGATTATGTCGTAATGGAGAGGATTCTCCATTTTCTTTGCAGTCTCCCTTGGAAGATGAAAATTAATAGATTTCAAGTTTCCAACATAGAATATACCTTTATATTTCAGCATTGTAGTGGGCATAGGGAGGTAAATATACAGTTTAATTTAACTTTCCTGGGCTGTGAGGGTGGTATATGTCAAGTCGGGGGGTTTTTAGAGGAGTGGTGCAATGGGTAAAACGTAATGGGTAACACTGGAGACCAACAGTCCAAAGAAATTCTGATGGATAATTAACATGCATTTGATGGAAGTTTCACTGTCTGAAAACGTACAACATATTATCTGTTGCCCTCACATCTGCTGTTGCAAAGGACATATTGTGGTATAATTGCTGTTTAGCTTTGTCATGTGACAGATACTTTCATTTTCGCTCATTGGTCTGTTGTAAGGTTAGGGTTTTCAATTTTGTACTCTTGGTATTTTTAGGATGTGCTTGCTTGTGATTTTTATCCTATCTGCCCCTATTGTCTGTTTCCGATTTCCTTTTTTTTAATGTTTATAATAATTTTTAATTTGCTCTTTTCTCTAGGTTTCTAAAAAAAATCGTGTCCCTTTATTTGCCCTGGTGTTTTAGCTGCTTTCAAGTACTTAGTGTATGCCTCAAACTCCTTTTTTTTTCTCTCTTAGACTTTTTTTTCATCCGTGTTGTCATGTCAGAGATTATATATTGTTTATAAAGCAGAAAACATTTTTGCATATTCTCAAATTTTAGGTACATGCTTGCACTGCAATTCAGGCAAGATATTTTCTAACGCTAAGTGTGGCATTTTTATATATTGTTATAAACATGAAAAATAATCTTGCCTGTGCTTTTACTAGTTCTCCAGAGATGGGCATGTATTCAACAGCAAAGAATGTGAAATAATCTCACCTAGGAGTTTGTGTGGCACCATTTTTGTCTTCCCAAAACAAACCTGACCAGGAGATGATTTTATTTGACCTTTTCTTGCATTGTCTTTATACACATTAGCATACTACTCTTTCTTCTCCTCCCCTCCATCCCCCACCTCCACTTACCAAGAATACCCGGTCTACCTCAAAAACTTTGTTTCCACAAAGCCTTGGGGGAAGAGACCAGTGTTTTTAAAAAAAAAGCAGCTTGCCCCACACATCTTCTTTAAACTTTGCTCCTCTGACCTTAAAGCTCTTGTCCTTTAGTATTTGTTATTTCCATTTCCATCCTGGGAAAAAGGTTCTGACTGTCAACCTCATTTATGCCTCTCATAGGTCTATATACATCTATATGCTCCCCCCTAATCTCCAACTCTCCAAAGAAAACAATCCGTCCAACCTCTCCTTGTAACTCATACCCTCCAAATCAGGAATCATTCTGCTAAACCACTGCATTCTTTCCAAAGCCTCCACATCTTTCCTGTATTGTGATCAGAAATGCAAGCAACACTCCAAATGTTGCCTAATCAAAGTCCTTTCATGATCATGCATCATGTTCTGATTCTTGTACTCAATGCCTCAACCAATGATGGCAAGCGTACCATATGCCTTATTTACCATTCAGAGAGTTATGGACTTGAACCCAAGATCCCTCTGTACATTAATGTTGTTAAAGCTCTTGCCATTAATTGTGTATTTTCCCCTTGCATTCAACCTCCCAAAGTGCAACACCTCACACTTGCTTGGATTAAACCCCATCTGCCAGTCCTCTGCCCATTTTTGTGGCTGATCAATACCCCACTGTACACTTTGACAGCCTTTCTTATATTCTGTGACTCCAGCAATGTTGGTGTCATCTGCCAACTTACTACACCAACCCATCTGCATTTACGTCCAAGTAATTTATATACATCATAAGCAAACGAGGACCCAGCATAGATCCCAGCGGAACTCCACTGGTCACAGTTAATCCCTTGATTTTTTTCTTGCGTCTCCTTCGATACTACCTTAAATAATAGTCGCTAACATTTTTCCTATGACAGATGGCCAACTAATTGGCCTGTTGTTTCCTGCTTTATGTCTCACTTCCATTCTGAATAAGGGAGTTCAATTTGCTATTTTACCATCTCACGGATCCTTTCCAAGTAGAGTCATAGAGTTATACAGCATAGAAACAGGCCCTTTGGCCCAGCTTGTCCATGCCGACCAAGATGCCCCATCTATACTGGTCTCAAGTCCCTGCGTTTGGTCCATATTCCTCGAAACCACATATATCCGTGAACTTGTCCAAATCTGTTTTAAATTTTGTTATAGTACCTGCCTCAACTAACTCTTCTGGCAGCATGTTCCACATACCCTCTATGTGGAAAACGTTGCCTCTCGGGTTCCTATTAAATCTTTCCCCTCTCATGTCCCCTGGTAATTGGTTCCCCTACTCAGGGTAAAGGACTCAGCCTTTACCCTATGTATTCCTATTAGGATCTTAAGATCACCCTTCATACTCCTGCGCTCCGGGAAATAAAGTCTTAGCCTACCCAACCTCTCCCAAAAGCCCAGGCCCTCAAGACCAGGCAAAATTACTGGTTAGCACACAATAAAAGCTTTTCACTGTGCCTCAGTACACATGACAATAAACTAAACTAAAACTAAATCCTCAAATGTTCTGTGCACTCTTTCCCGTTTACCAACAGCTTTTCCATAGTGGAGTGACCAAAGCTGAACATGATACTCCAAATGCAACCACACCAACGTCTTGTATAACTGTGACATAACATCCCAACTTTTATATTCAATCTAGGGAATTTTGAAAATCAAAACCAACACATTGACTATCTGACTAGCCACTTATTTTAGGACTCAGGATAAACTGCATAAAAACCAGAGAACTTGTCAGCCAGCAGCTCCAACTATTGGCTAAGGTTACTTGCCTGGTGATTGCAATTTTCCCTTTTTTCTATCAAACCCCAATTTGTAGTTACTTATGGGATTTTACTTGTATTCTTTGCAGTGAAGACTATTGAAAAATACAATTTATCTGCCATTTCCTTATTTTCCATTTTTACTTCCCCGGGCTCACTTTGTTAAAGATCTACTGAAACTTAACATGTGTTTTTAATTTTCTAGTTAACTTTCTCATACAAATTTTTTGTTCCTGATTAACTTTTAGTTACTTTTACTGTCATATATTCTGTCTGATCTTGGAGACTGTCAAACATCTTTGTAGAATTATATGCTTTTACATTGTTTGATTGTGTCTTTAATATTTTTAGTTTACCAGATACGGTGGGTCCTTTTTGGCCTCTTCCCCCCCCCCCCCCTCCCCCATGTTGGAATATTTTTATTTGAAAGAAATGCACACCTCTTATGCTAGTCTGTAAGCCCAGGCAGAATGTAGTTTAACTGAATGAAGTGGTGGTGATGGAAAAAAAGATTTTGGTATCACTTCCTACCCAATTGAAAGGCTTTTGCATACAGCTGGAGATTCCATTTGGATCGTACCAGTTCATCAATTAATGACCTGCAATTACAATACAATACAATATATCTTTATTGTCATTGTACCCAGGGGTACAACGAGATTGGGAATGCGCCTCCCATACGATGCAATAATTTAAGTAATTTAGACAGCAGCAACCCAACGAAACGAAACAGTTGTAACAGTTTTGGACAGGGTAAAGTGCAAGTTGATCTATGCGTTGTGGCCATCCGGCTCAGCAGGACCGGTTCATATCCCTGGGGATGAAGCTGTTCCTGAGTCTGGAGGTGCGGGCGTAGAAGGCCTTGTATCGTCTGCCCGATGGAAGGAGTTCGAACAGACTGTTGCAGGGGTGTGAAGAGTCCCTTACACATATGTGCACCTTACACATATGGTTTAAAGCTTTAAACTCCATAATTAGCCTTGAACCATATTAAAAAGCTTGGTGCATGGCAAGTCATGATACTTTTTGTACAGATAATGTAACTCGTGTCCCGTTTTGGGGCATTTCCAGTTGCCCCGTATTCAGGACTCCATTCTGCTTTCCCACTGTCATACTTAGCTGGGATTGACATTTTACTGAGTGTTCTCAGTCACTTGACAATCCATAGGGGCAATATTATCCTGTTTGCAGGGTTGTTTTTGTGAATGATTATTTGCTCTGTAGCTGATGAAACAGGCAGTTTTTTTCAGTTGAAAAGTTCTTTATGTAATTTCTCTGATCTTTAAAATTTAGTAAAATAAATAAGGATGAAAGCTTGATTCTGGTAAGTTCAAGCTAATGTTTGAAATGATAGTTCTTTAGACCTTCAAGTTCTTTCCTAATTTCACTATTCCAAGGTCAACTCTTTCGCATTATTTTCAGCACCTGTGTCTAGATGTTAACAAATTTACAGCTTGAGTGTAGGGAGAATAATTAAACTAATGTATTTTATTGCAAGGATCTATTTGCATTGTGAAGCAGTAGAAATGGATCCAGTGGCATTCATCCAAAAACATACGAACGACTCTTCCCTGTACTCTTCCTTTTTTGGTCAACTTTCTTGTTCAGATTTTTTAACACTTTGAAATTTTGGCTTAAATCCACTTTTGTATGTGCCCATCAGAAAGAAGATTTTGTGTCAAAAGAAACCAAAGAACGAAAATAGCAGATTAGAGAACATCACGATAAAGAAACAGAGTTTAACATTTTGTGGCTTTTACTTCATGTTTGTTAGACCAGATTTATCTCTTTGAGACTGCTTAGAACTTGGCAATCTCTCAAATAAGGATTTAAATCAAGTCTCCTTCAGCTGTTCTGTTTATCCTTGCAGTTTCATGGCAATTATGATTAAAAATTACTGCTTCGGGTTTATGGTACCCTATATTCCTGGTTTTAGCTCACCAGGTTGAAATCAAAGCATTGGTTATCAATCATATTGATGTTGCAATCAAGTTAATTCTGCAATTGGAGAAAAAAACTCAGGGGGTCAAGCAACATCTGTGGAAGGAAAGGGAATGTTGACGTTCTTCTCCTGATAAAGGGAATCAATCCAAAAAACTGACAATTCCTTTCCCTTCACAGTACTGCTTGACTTCCAGCATCTTCAGTCAGTTTATTTTAGGGATACAGCGCAGAAACAGGCCCTTCGGCCCACCGAGTCCATGCCAACCAAGGCTCCCCGCACACTAACACTACCCTACACACACTAGGGACAATTTTACCAAGTCAACTAACCTGCAGACCTGTACGTCTTTGGAGTGTGGGAGGAAAACAGAGCTCCCGGAGAGAACCTATGCAGATCAAAGGGAGAATATACAAACTCCTTACAGACAGCACCTGTAGTCAGTTATGCTTTTTAATTCAACAGTTGGTACACAGATCTGAAACTGGTGTCCATCATTTATTTTGTTTTTTAAAAAAAGCTTGTCCATTTGTTTGTGGATACAAAGCAAGAATGACTATCTGAAAATATGATTTGTGTAATCTTATATTAAGTGGCTGTACATTCAACGTGTAACATCATCTTGGAGCTATAGAGCTTAGAAGCAGACCCTCTGGCCCAATATCCATGTGGCCCAAGTTGCCTGACTGAGCTAATCCCATTTACCTGTGCCTGGTCCACATCCCTCCAGTTTTCCTATCATTTTAATGATAAAATAAATCAATCAACTTTAAAAACAAATTGGGTTAAATGACCTTTCCTTGTTTTTTTCATTTGTATTCCAATGTCAGTTCCTTTTTGACCCACCACCATCTGATATCTTTGCTTGCAGGAAATCCTTCTTTCTCTCCCAACCTCCTTTTCTCCAAACCCCAGAATGGGGCAAAGTCCCTGTTCCTTCCTGGTATGCTGGAAGTTCTTAGCAGGCTCTAGCTTGCTGCAAGAGAAGACCAAGTAACAATGCAACATCTTGAGAGATTTGCTTCCAGCAGCATAGTGAGGGCATGAAGGACAACCTGGTGAATCGGCAGTTTGAAATCAGTGGTTCAGTGATCCCTAAAAGGTGGCCAATTTTCCCACCTTCTGTTCTGAAATAGCATTGTGCAAATAGTTGCATTTGTTGTTATAACCATTTCCCCAAATCTTTTCTTCACGAAACAAATTGTTATTCCCATTTTGTTAATGACTCTGGTTTAAAAAAAAAGTACTGTGGCTGGTCAGGCAGCATCTATAAATATAATTAGACATTTGCAGTTTCAGGACAAGACCCTTCATCTGGACTGAGAGTAAAAGGTAAATAACGAGTATAAAGAGATGGTGCAATGGGGCTTGCAAGGGAGAAAGGAGGGATGGGGCAAGAGCTGGCAAGTGCTATTCTAGGTGGGTAGGGGTTAAATGGCAGATGGAGTACAGTGGAAATAGCAACTGAGCTTGGAATGTGATAAGTGGAGATTGCAAAGGGCTGCAGATGATAGTCTGATCAGAAAGGAACCAAATAAGTGACTCGTGACAGGCAGATGGAAGCAGTGGGGTGGTGAATTGAGGACCTATCTGTCATTGGCCTCCACCACTTGCAGGAAGAGGCCTAACGCAAACTAGAACACCGCCTCATATTCAGCCGGGGTAGTCTATAACCCAATGGTAGGAATATTGAATGATCCCATTTTCCAGAAAATCAGCTTCCTTCTTTACCTCCACCTCTCTTATTCTACCCAAGTCCTCTCATAGACTACCCAATTTCTAGCCCCCTGCAATCCAGTTTCCATCCATTCCATCTGCCCATCACCCACACACCCCTCCCACTCCATCTCCTTTGCTCTCCCCTCCCACTTTCCCCATCTGCCCATCATCCCTCTTTTTTGGTGGAATGAAAATGGAAAATATTAGACTTCCTGCAGTCATACCCTCAAGAATACTTGTTTATTGAAAACATGGTTTTAAAGTAAGGTGAGGAAGGTTATGATTTGTGTCGTGTTTTCATGATCATACTGTTAAGATGGTGAATGGTTCCCACTGTTTTACACATTTTTGAAAGAAGACATCGTTTGATCTTGTTGGTGGGAGTTGTACTGACTGGCCAACTCGTATCTTTGCCACATCTTTGAAGAGATTGTAGTTCCAACATAATTGAGAGTTCTTGAAAGCATTTGTTTATTTTTCTTGAGAATTGCATTCAAACTTTGTTTTTGCACATTTTGGTGGCCACGTTTGATCTTTTAAAAAAAAAATGGAATTCCCTATGTTTTACAATTCTGATATGGACCGAAAGGATTTGATAACAAAATGTAGAACCAAAGATTTTGAGTGTCATATCCACGGTTCAGTCTATTTTTTGGGGGGGTATTAGACAATACAATACATATCCATGCACATAATTTGGGGGGAAAACTGCATTCTAGTATTTGGATTAATCAGGTACAAAAATGCGAGGGCCAATCTGTACTAGAGTGTGGAAATTATAGTCGTATTATAAAATAAAAATGGCTATAATTTTTTGAATATTCTGGTATTGATCAGTTTATTGATAAACACATGGGTTTCACAGATTATTTAACTACGAGCTTTGAAATTTGCTCTGTTAATTTGCTATTTCAATTGAGCATAATATATGCATAATTAGAACTGACTAAACTAGGCACATATTGAAATTATAGAAACTGGCTATAAAATGGGTGGATTGAAGATTGTTGCTAAAATTGCTGAAAATTAGAAAGTGTTTTTACCTGTAGCTGTGTAGGGACTCTGTGTGTTCACCACTTGGACTTTTGAAATCAAAATCACAATTTCAAAATTTGTGGATGATATCTTGTGGCGTGAGAGATATAATATAGCAATGAAAAATAGAACTAATAGAAAAATAGAATATAGAGTGAAAAATTGAAGCTCATTTGTAAATTTAAAATACATGTGATATTAAGATGACATCTTAATTTCACATGTATTTTAAATTTACAAATGAGCTGCTTGCAGCAGTTATTTGGTCCATCTTATTCATACTTATCAACTTGGCCATTTTTCTTTTTTTGCCTCTATTTTTAAAACCTTGCTGCTTATTCCAATTTGTAGATGAAAATGAAGAAGAGAGTGAAGAGCCTCCTGAACCTGTTGTAAATGAAATCAAGGAAGAAGATGCAATCTTTTCAAAGAAGTATGTAATGTTATGCAGAATTTAAATATGTCTTAATCAAAGAAGCACCATTCACAAAAACAATTTAGATCTGCGCCTTAGGTAATTTTGGAGCTTCGGTATCTTTTAAACTGAATTGGTGTCCATACTGGGAAACCTTTTTAAATACTCCTGCACGCTTGCACGCTTAGATATTGCTACTTGCATTTTCTTCCAATGACTAGAAATGCATAGATGTCAATGTCTGTATTAGTCCTGCGTGCAAGCATTTATCCACAATCCTGTTTCAGTTTAAATTCTTTGTTTCACCTACCTAACGTTGCTAATTGTTCAAATAAATTCTACTTCCATACAGTTCACTATATGAAAGGGTGCATCCAGGTCTCTCTTCTAAACCTTTAAGTATTGTATCTGGACCATTCAACTACTGTACACAGTCGGCTTCTATCTGCCCTCCTAATATTAGTTTAGAACGTGCAATTTTGAGGCCAGAACAGCATATTTTAAAGCCTTGCATTTTTGCAAAGGCATATTCTCTTGTTGCGGTCTACATTCTATACCTTGTTAACGCAAAGCTTAGAAATATTTATTTTTACAATGCAAATGAATGTCATTTGACCCATCTCAGCCATGCACCCCTCAGCAGGGCAGGCAAACTCATTTTCCTCCTCATTTCATTGTGTTCCTGCAACCTGCTCACTGTCACTTGCCCATCAACTCTCATTTGATTCTTTTGCCACTGTCCTCCACCAGGGTAATTAAGAATGGCCAATTAACCTACTAGCTCATCTTTGGGATGTGGGAAGAAACCCAGATTTATGTAGAGAACATACTCTGCCTGCTTTGGAGATCAGGGTCAAAACTGTGTTGCTGGAGTTGTGAGGCAGCAGCACTAACCGTATGCCATTGTGCTGCCATTAACTTCTACTTTTGCCTTATCAAACTCATGAGCTAAAACATTAAGTTTCTTTTTCCGTTGATTCTACCTGACCTGCTGAGTTCTCGCACGTTCTCTTTCAGCCAACCCCATGTACTGTTACCAATATTTGGTGAAGCTGCATTCCTAAGTTTCTTTACACATCCATAGTAACAATTCTATTCCTATTTGAATAATTTCCGCTATTTTAAAAACAAAATTTATCACCATGCACTTACAGTTGAGGAACACCAATTATCACTTATTCTTAATTTATAAATATCTCTTTGCACTCTCCTTTAGTCTTTAGAAAAGTTTATAATTTACAAAAAGTACTGCCACTTTCTTAAGCCTTTAGCATATACCACATGAAATGAAGGAACCTCCCAGCTGAGTAACATTGGTCACCAATTACCCAGTTTTTAAAAAGCATTTATCTTATTCCACTGGTTGATCTTCTGTGATGTGTAGGAAGGAACTGCGGATGCTGGTTTAAACTGAAGAAAGGCACAAAATGCTAGAGTATCTCAGCGGGACAGGTAGCTTCTCGGGAGAGAAGGAATGGGTGACGTTTCAGATCGAGAACCTTCAGACCAAAGAAGTCTGAAGAAGGGTCTCAACCCGAAACGTCACCCATTCCTTCTCTCCAGAGATGCTGCCTGTCCCGCTGAATTACTCCAGGATTTTGTGTTGATATTATCATATCATATCATATCATATATATACAGCCGGAAACAGGCCTTTTCGGCCCTCCAAGTCCGTGCCGCCCAGTGATCCCCGTACATTAACACTATCCTACACCCACTAGGGACAATTTTTTTTAACATTTACCCAGCCAATTAACCTACATACCTGTATGTCTTTGGAGTGTGGGAGGAAACCGAAGATCTCGGAGAAAACCCACGCAGGTCACGGGGAGAACGTACAAACTCCTTACAGTGCAGCACCCGTAGTCAGGATCGAACCTGAGTCTCCGGCGCTGCATTCGCTGTAAAGCAGCAACTCTACCGCTGCGCTACCGTGCCGCCCATATTCTGTGATAATCTCCTGTATTGGAATTTGTCAGTTCTGCTAATCCACATGCAGTACATCTATTGTCTTTGTCCCGTCTTCATGTTTCCCCCAAAATTCTTCAATAAAGAGGATTGTCTTTTTGAAGTCCCAGTTAATTTTCTCTTCACTTATGGGATATTTTTACCCTTAATTGGAAACACTGAAATTTCCTCAATCACTAATTGGGTTGTAATTGGTCTTTCCTTAGAATAGATACTTCAGACCTTTAACAGTGAAGCCCCAAAATATTCAGGTGATTGCTGACTGGCGTCTTGGATATGTTTTGTCAAATTTTCTCAAATAATGTTCCTTTGGCTGAACTAAGTTATTTACAAAATAAAATATGCTTAATGTAGCTTGTGCTCCATAATTTCAGCATTTACATTCCTTTCCAATTTCCTTCTCTGCATGTAAGCTGGTGAAGCCACATGGGATCCAAAATTGGCTGGGGGATAGGGGACAAGGGGTAGTGGTGGAAGAATGAATGATTAATCACGTAGGCATTCCAGCTCAATTTTCACCTTCAATTTTTAAAAAATATTCACATATCTTCTATTTTGCAATTTTTTCCTTCACATCTTGAAGTTAAAAAATCATCCATTTGTACGATGCTTTTCACAATCGCAGGGCATGCTAAACACTTTGAGGCCAAAAGAGCACTTTTGAATTTACTATTAATTTTTAAAACACATTCTTCTGGATCCCAAGCCCATCTTTTGAGCACCGAAGCATTCTTTGATTTGACCTAACAAGCCATTCCTCGTTATGAGACACCACTAACGGTTCAAAAAAATGGGCCCACCATACCTTCTAGGTGAGACCTGGGATGCCATAATAAATACAGATCTTACTAGCAGTACATATATCCTGAAACATGATATGACTAAAAAGAGATTAAAACACAACTCTTACATGAGGAAAGGTTCTTGCATATCAGTAAATATGGAATTTCAGTCTTAAATGCCCACAGATAAGACAAACTCAGGATGAGGAAATTTTGTAGGATTGTGCTATTAAGCTTAAATTTTGTCGGATTTTTTGCAGGTGTAAAATGTTCTACAAGAAAGATGGGGATTTCAAAGATAAAGGAATTGGTACAATCCATTTAAAACCTGCGGGAGATCAAAAGATTCAGTTGTTGGTACGAGCAGATACAAATCTGGGTGAGTTAATTCACATCTATGACTTGCATCAACAAATTAATTATGTAGAATTAATGTCTTATACAGAATTTAGTCAGCAGCTCCAGTAATGAAAGGTTGTGCATCTTAAATGAAATAATCAACTGCCATCCAAGACTATAATTAACCATCTCTTTTCAAAGGTTTGCCATCGTGGACTTACCAGAATCAACATCTTGAGAAATACCATTGACCTGTTTTAACTTGCCCAATCATATAAATATTGTCACTGCATTCATTAAACGGTTTGCTGATTCTTTAACGCAGCAGTTAATGGAGTAATGCAGTCCCCTGCACTTACTTGGATAAGTGCAGTTCCAACAACACTAAAGATCCAGAGCATCAGAGTAGATAAGGCAGTGGAGGCCAGGCAGTGGAGGCCAGTTCGTTGGATGCTTTCAAGAGAGAGCTGGATAGAGCTCTTAAGGATAGTGGAGTGAGGGGGTATGGGGAGAAGGCAGGAACGGGGTACTGATTGAGAGTGATCAGCCATGATCGCATTGAATGGCGGTGCTGGCTCGAAGGGCTGAATGGCCTACTCCTGCACCTATTGTCTATTGTCTATAAGCTCATGATAGGCACCATATTCTTTTTTTAAAGTATTTCTTCAACTTGAGTTTTACTACTTGCAAGATATTCTGCAGCAACTCTCTAGACCTTTGATAGCATCTCCCAAGCTCATCTTTCTTGTACTAATAATAAGACCAAGGGTAGCAAGTATTTGGAAACAGCGTTGCTACTAACTTCCCAAATCACATAACTTGAGGGTATGTCATAGACCCATCACTGTTTAGTTTTAGAGATACAGCACATAAAAGGCCCTTTGTCCCACTGAGTCTGTGCCGACCAGCAATCCCTGCTCATCAACACTGTCCGACACACTAGGGACAATTTACAATTTTACCAAGCCAATAACCCTACAAACCTAAATGTCTTTGGAGTGTTGGGGAAACCGGAGCACCCGGGGGAAACCCACCCAGGTCACGGGGAGAACGTACAAACTCCATACAGACAGCACCCATAGTCAGGATTGAACCAGGGTCTCTGGCGCTGTAAGGCAGAAACTATCGCTGCACCACAATGCTGCCCCCTGGGTCAAAATCCTGGAGTTCAATTCCCAAAAGCATTATTGCAATGTCTTTAACAAACTGTAGCAGTTCGAGGTGGCAACGAGGCATTACCACCTCAAGGACAAATACCAGTGTTAGTGATCAGATCCCATGAGCATCCCTTAAGCGGGCAATAAACCAGCAGCACTTGATGTTTGGCTCCAAGTGTGTCCCATTGGAACAGTTCAGTTAGCGCACGCCATGTGTAATGCAGCTGGTCAGAAACAAATCCTTGGTGTCGACCACTGCACCCCTTCTCAGATCTATTTGGCAAACACGCACTCCAGAAGAAGGTGGGTGATGGTATCGCCCTCATTGGGCCACCGAGAGGGTAGCATACAATGGGGTTGACACTCTGGCAGTGCATGAGGGTTTTACTGGGAGGGTCCAGCACCAGCTAAGGAACATCTTGGTACTTGATTGAAAATTCTGGTGATATTCTGTAATAATGACAATGACAGTCTGCTCAGAGAACCATCCAAATGAATCCACCAGTACCTTTTGCCGCAGGACCTTGGATGCTCTGTTCAAACCTCTGACTGACTTATAATGAAAATAGAACAGCACGGTCCACCTAAATGGATTGTTCTACAGCTGTCTGGCCAGTTCATTCTTTGCAACCCTGGAAGCAGTTAATTTTTTGCATGCAATGCCACTTGTGTTTGTGTATTAAGGATCTTCGCACAGCTTGATTCAACCACATACAAAAGCAGCTATTGGAATGAGCATCATTTTGGAAACCACCTTTCTCTGGAGATTTTGACATTGGGTGCCTGCAGATACGATCCATTTTACATCCCCAGATGGTCAGCAAACTGTTGTACCTTGCAGTTGCATATCAGGTTCTTTACTGCAGTCTAAAGGGAGTGCTGCTGACATTTGAACGGTCTGCTAAAATTTACTGTACGCACTCATAAAAGGCTACTTTGGTACAATACTTGAATGCCTCCTTTATTTGAGGTGAGGGAAAGGAAATTTAATGTTTCATCAACAATAGACTTATTCAGTTCTCTACGACTCTGGTTTGCTTTCTGGAAAAGCCATTGAAGTTATGTTAGGCCGAAGGGCCTATTTGGTGCTTTATTCTATAATTAACATACAGATTTACTTACTGAAAATTGACAATGGAATGTGTTATCCAGTAGAAAATAAGTATTATTTAAGGAAATAACACAATTGAAACCATGAATATTTACAAACCTAAAGTTTTGTTTTAGCTGGAAGATTTTTCCTGAGTTTGGGATTGGCAAGATGCTTCTTAAATTTGGGAGATCAAAATAATCTGGAGTGATTTTAGGAATACAAAACTGCAAAAACCATTTCCAACAGTTAATGTCATTAAAACGAAGGCATTAAATAAAACTTAATAGGAGAATCTGATTTATCTTCAGTAACAGATGCAACAGGAAAATCAAGTTTCATTAGTTAGTGGAATAAGATTGTAGCAAATGGCCAGAGTTTGAAATCTTCCAACTTTTGTTTTTCATGACTAGGAAATGTTTTACTGAACATTATGCTTCACCCATCACTGCCTTGTACAAGAACAGGAAAAAACAACATCCTAATCGTCTGTGTTCCCAACCCTCCCATCGATGAGAAAAGTCCTGACACAGCTCTGCCAATTTTGATCCGTGTGAAAACTCCTCAGGATGCAGATGAGCTTCACAAAATCATTACAGAGAAAAAAGCTGCACTTTAAGTGCGGTTGGTGTTCTATCTGATGGTATAAAGAAGTCTTGCCAAGTTGCTGCTAGGGTCTTTAATTCTCAATTTTTAAAAAAAATTGTTACCGAGAGGAAAATAATGGTTAGGCAGATTGCACTCAAGTGCTTTCATTTTCATAAGGACATCCCTCTGCATTGTCTCTTTGCAAGGGCATTGTCCTTCTTATGTGTACTGAAGTTATTTTCTGTGCACAATTGTGGCCTGACCTGATTTTTTGAAGCATAGATAAATCATTTAGATCACGTTTGATAAATGGGTCCAGCATTTAATAACACAGCAACCCATGTCATGGAAGAATCTGTGTGCTAACCTCGGGGATTGGAAATTTCTATCCTGACAACCGCTTGCATTCAAACTTTTTACTCCACTTTCTTCTGGTTCCTCGTGTAGGTATCTTCCAAGCAGTGGGAGTAATGATTTAAAGCTCAGAACTGTTGTAGAAATTCTCTTTTGCCACCACCCCATTTCCAAAAAAACAGTTGTGTTTCCATGTTCACCCGTGAGAAAATGCATGAGATTCACATCTGACATTAGAGTAAAGCTTGAAATCTGAAGATAAACCGGGAATGGGGTTTAAAAAACCCCAAAACTATAGTAAAACCAAATAGCGATTAGTGGATTAAAAAAATTCTGCAAGTACAATTAAAGACAATTGATAAATAACTGGCGAATAAACAAATGTTCAATTCTTTCCATTTCCCCCCAAAACTCTTGTAGCTATCCATTTTAACAACTTGTAAGCCACATGATTTTCATTTGCTGTCATAAAATAGTAATAAAAAATATTGAATCTGTTGATTTGTTGGGGTTGATTCTTCTGCATTATCTGATAAATTTAATTCACTACAAGAAGGAAATTGTCAGATCATGTTTGAATATCTTAAATTGGCATGGTAAGCTAAATTTGCCCTTTTCAGCCAGTCAATGTTTATATGCCATGCCTTTCCATTAAAGAAACACCCTGGTAGATAACCTGATATCATAAACCAATCTCCACAGTTAAATGTTACCTGCTCCAACTAAATGTAATATATAAAATTAGCCAACTTGACACAATTAACAGATTTTCACTTTTTTTTTTCATCATTCTGTGCCCTGTAATGCTCAAGTTATTTTATTTGAAGATTTTTTGGAGAGTATTCTGATTGAATTTTTAGAGCATACTGTCTATGTTTTGGAATTAGTGGGTCTTGGAATTCTGTGGTAGGCAGTTGTCAAAGAGAAATGGGACCATTTTAGAAGCTGATTTGTCAGAATTTAAATTTTGAATCATGTTTGGACGTGCAGATATAACGGATAAGATCAGTTATAGTTCTTGAATCTTAAATATCAATGCCGAGCTGCACTTTGGATGTTTGTACTGATCGGGGAATCCTTCAAGACATTGAAACTAGGTGTCGGTTTAAAGCATTCCTAAGACTAATCAAGCTTTCGAGCTCTGTTGTGGTCTTAATAGGATTTTTAAATTAAGTATTTTAAATGTTTTAGTGATCTCCAATATAATTAGAAAGCTGACAAACTCTCTTTATAAATCTGTTATTGATTAGATATTAATCCAGGTAAACGTTGCATATTTGAACCGTGAGTATTAATACTGAGCATGATCTTGGCTAGTCGGTATGCCCAATGATATCAAACAATGTGCAATGCTCATTTGACATCTTTTGGTCATCTGTCATCCCTTTCTATCTGTGTCTGAAGAGTCATTTATAGAGCTACGCCAAGAGTTCCCAAAGGCCAAATTGGCTGATGGAGATCCATGTTATGGGAGACTGGAGATGTGGCAAAAAAAATGCACAAGAACGATATCAAAGTTGAGTGAACATACTTAATATGAATGGGTCAGAAGGTGTGTGGTAGAAACGGAAGATATCTCACTGTAGTGATTTTATGTGTTGGGAACACGTTACCAACTGATGAGTCTGCAACTAGAAATCACTAACTCGGAAAGTTGGTACAAAGTGGAATTCTTTAAAGTGAGAAATAATTGAGTAGCATAGTCCAATTTAAGCAGAAGCTGGATAAGCTCAAGGACGAAGGGTATTGATTGATATGTTGACAATTATCTGAAGAGAGGTGTGAGAAGTTATCACCAGCAGAGAGCTGTAGAATCTATAAACAAATCCATCTATGGCATCATTTACATGAATCTAAAATGTGGCTATTGTTGAAACAACTAATTTTGGTAGCCACTATTAACCGATCCTGCCATACTGTTATTTTTTAAATAATTTTCCCAAGTGTAGTTTACCAATGAAAATGTTTTAAAAAAAATTAAGTTATACTGGCTCGGGAAAGACTAACTTTTATTTGTGCAATATTCTCCACTCATTTGCAGAATCTTGGAGATTCCTTAGTTGATATTTCTTATGGTATTTCCAACATGTTTATCTTACAGACATGGGGCTTTAAAAAATATTGCTATGCTAATTTGTGACGGTTTATTCAGTTTACCAGTTTGTTAACAGCCCGCAAGCTTGTTATCGCATGTGAACTGGTTTCATAAAATATGGGGTTGCCTCCGAGGAAAAGTACAGTGCTTTCTGGGGCCTTCTAAATAAAGGCCCTTGCCGTCTTTCCCTGATGACAATCTTATGTGAATGCTTAAAGTAAAACTGCTTGTAACCTGTGATGTACAACTTCCCAAGTTTGCTCTGAATTGCCAAGACTACTTATGTGAATTACTGTGCAAAAACAAAATGCAAGTTGTAGTGAATTATCTTCCAACATAAACCATTTTGAACCAAATTGAGAATTTTTGTGTTGTGTTTGTAAAAGATTTATTTTGACACTGGATTATTGTTTAAACATCTTTTCACGTTAAGGTTTTGCAGAAGTCTAATGTATCCCTGTGTGCAGCCTTGAAGTGGGCCATTTTCACAATTTACAAATGCAGCCAGGGTGATTGTTGCAACAGAAACACTTCTGACAATGTTTGCGTCTTAATGAGCCTGAAGTCATTAGTTCAAAGAATCTATAATGTGATTGCTAGAAGTCTGAAATTAAAACGGAAAATAGTAGATATACGCAATAGGTTCAACAGAATCTGGAGAATTAAATTGTGTTAATGTATCATGTTAATGACCTTGCCACAGTTCTGGAAAGGTTAGACATTAATAGGTTTTAAAATTGTACAACTAGAGTACTGGAGCTTGTAAGCCAGGCCTGTCCATGAGATATGAGTAACTGCAGATGCTGGTTAATGCAAAACAAAAGACACAAAGTGCAGGTGTAACTCAGCGAGTCAGGCAGCATCTCTGGAGAACATGGATTGGTGATGATTCCGATTGGGCCTCAGACTCTGAGGAAGGGCCCCGTCCCAATATAATCACCTGCACGTTTTCCAGAGATACTGCCTGACCCACTGTGTTACTCCAGCATTTGTGTCTGTCCATGAGACAGTTGTCTGCGCTGACTAAACAATGAGCTGCCAGTGCACACTTCACCATCACAGATATGTTTCAAAAATTGCACTCTGCCTTATGAGTTAAACCTCCCCGTATCTAATGCATGTGGATCTCCCAATCAACAGAAAACAAAAAAGGAATGCTCATCCCACTTGGATTCACCTTGTTTTGGTATTCTCAACCAGATATGCCATTGTTTCATTGATTGATACAGGTCATGAATCATTTCTCTTGGGAATCAATTATCGACCTTTGGGAGAGACCTCTGCCAAATCTCATCTGATCTTTCGTTAATCCCTCTTGAATAATTTCTATCTTCCGTCTCAAGGATGTTTCCAGTACATCTTCCATGAAGTTGCTTTCTGATTGAGACCCTCCACAGCTATGAAGGCAGTTAAGCCTTTTAGTGGTTGTCAAAACTGAATTTCTAAATGTCTCTATCTATAAATCTCGAGTGATATCAAACTTAATAATTTACAAATAATTGAACTTTTAAGAAACAAACTGATTTAAAAAAAATCTTTCTAGAAAGTATTTTACTCGTTGAGGTAAATGGAGTGGCTGACGTGTGCAAGGAGTAACCAGGTACAGGTTAAGCAGTAAAATGGAGACATTTGTCGGTTCAGCAAGCTGACTTCCCAGCATAGCTGCTGGAACTTCCTAACACAGGAAGTTAGCGCTGTGCCATTGAACTCAATAGGGTGCCCAATGTTGTAATGACAGTGGCATAGACCACCTGGGGATTTTGGATCTTAATATCTGTATGAACAGCCTTCGGAAATGTTTCAGCCTTTCAATATAGCAATTCCTGCAACAAAAAAGGCTGTGTACTAGAGATACTGGCAAAGGGGGAAGTTTTCAAAGTTGCATTGAAAGATCAACCTGTATGGGTAATGTTTTTATTTTTTTTCCATAGTTGCTGTATGCTGGCCATTTCCTGCCTTTATATCCAATTGGTGTGTTTGATAGAATATTTGAAAATAATGATGTGAATTATCTTCATTCTATTTTTTCTGAAGTTAATTTGCTGCTGGTTTTGCACGATTTACAAAAAAAATTCTGTGAATATTATTGACTTTCAGTAATGGTAGTGAATCCATCCTGCCCAATGTAATCAATGTCATCACTTTTTATAAAGAAAACTCTATGTGACAGACTTCTGAGTGACACATGTCAACTGGGTTAAAGGCATCCACTGCTGTTCATTCTATTAATGGGTATCTGGAAAATTAGAAAATGTTGCTCGTTTAGTATCGCGCGAAAATGCAGGTGCATTGATGGATCTTCCCAACTAGTTGAAAGATGTGTTTTAAATGTGCAAGAGCTGTCAGCTAAAACTATTTCTTACCACAGCTTAAAATACATTTGATAATATTAATAATTACAAGGAGGTGCAGGTGCTGGCTTACAAAAGAAAGGCACAAAGTGCTGGAGTAACTCAGCAGGCCCGGCAGCACCTCTGAAGAACATGGATGGGTGACGTTTTGGGTCAGGATTCATGGTCGAGCATCAGAGTAGACGTGTCCCAAAAGGTCCATGTTTCTGCAGAGATGCTGCCTGACCCACTTACTGGAGTAACTCCAGCATTTTGAGTCTTTGATTATATTGACTCTTATTAATCTTTCTGATGAATCGACGTTGTGCTTTAAAATGCACAATGTGTTCCCAGTTTAATTTACCATAGTTGCTTTGTATCCAGCATCAAAGGCTCCAGCTGCATGCAGGAATGGATATACATTTCTTTTTTTCTTTCTCGCTTTCACAGGTTATTCTGATTTGGTTACTCTTGCATATCTGTTCCCAGTGTAATACGCACTTTTCAGTTATTGATAAGTGCAATGAAAGCATCCACAATTTAAAGAAACTTTATTGGCCTATTTGCAAAGCAAAGTGTGGATGCAGGTCTCTAAAATGTAACGTGTTGGGACAATACCTTAACATTCCAATCTGTGTTGAATAGAAGATTTTTATTGCTCAATCTGGGACTTGGTAATGAAGGGGAAAAGAGGCAGATATACGACTGAGGGTTATTTAATAATGAGAAAATGTGTGATAAGGATGTTTAAGTGAACTAACTGTATAACTTAGAAATTGATGGGGTTTGTCCAGTGCAAGCATGCTGGAGGCACTTTTGGTCAATTGTCACTATTGAAAGCGTCTCAATATTACAGAACATGAAGTTGTTTTTATTCTAATTTTGCAAATAATGCCTCGATTTGCAAAGACATCAATCTTATTTGGTTTCTGCATCGTAATTTATATAAATGCAAGCTGAATTGAGAAGTATTTTATTATGTTTTTGGATTACACAATAAATGACTTTTCGGCATAATTGGCTTGAGTTCTTTTGTTTGTATAAAAGTTACCTTTCTACAAATTGTAAATCTGTGCTTAATAAAAAGGATTTGTCTTAATTTTGAAATTATTGATGTTTTGGCCATTTTACATTTTTAAAACAATTGTTGCTCCTTGTGAAATGCCTTTGTTGTAAAGCGTGTGAATTTTTAGTTTTTTGAAAGTTTTTTCTATCCAATGCATGTTTAATGTAAGGAAATGAATACATTGAGGAGCAATTTAATTTTGTTTTAATTGACTTAAGGTGCAAGTGCCATGTCTTAATTTAAACATTTATAAACAAGCCGATTAGAGTTTTTTGGCAAATGCACTTTTAATGTCTCTGATTTTTAAAAAAAATCAGTGCCCCAACTGCAAAATAAATTTTGACTGGCAATAATGGGTTTTGAATTCTTTGAAGCTTTATTTGAACAAAGGATGTTAATATTCTGTCCTCACAACCTGAGTACAGATGGTGTTTTTTGATGTTGTGAGCTCATTATGTATGCTTTCCATGAAAACTGAAACCATATTTTAAAGTGCATTGTCTTGGTGCAGGGCCTCAAGTAAAAATAAGTTTAAACATTTAAAAATGTAAACCGGTGAGTATTTACATGAATAAAATGTTTTTTCCACAGATATTTCAAGGGTGGCTAATTTGGAACACTTATTTAACAATGTTTTTGTATCAGTAACATCTGTAATTGTTTGACTATCAAAGGTTTAAATATGTTTATGTTACCCTTTCTGTTCTGAAAACTGTCGCAACAGTTGGCTGTACATGCCCTCAACCCTGTTCTATTTTTCAGTCACATTTTAGTTGCTCTGCAAACCAACTCCAAATTCTTGCCTTTGCCCATGTCTGTTAATATATTTGGTTTTTAAAAAAAGATCTGTCATTTATACTAGTAGTGCTCTCCTGTGCAAAAGAATAGCAAACTAACAGTTCATGTACTGGTGATTGCTAACTTCTCATTTATTCATTAACCACAATAGGATTAGGTATTTCAGGAGTCGAATCAATTTCTCATCTTTCAACTAGTCGTCTTAAAACAGATTACTTAACAATATTGTCGTTTAGTTTAGAGATACAGGCCCATCCGTTCACACTAGTATGTCAGACCACATTCCCATCCACTCCCTACACATTAGGGGCAATCTTAGACAGGCCATTGGGAGGGAACTGGAGCACCTGGAGGAAACCCATGCATTCAAAGGAGTTGCAAACAGATGCTCCTGAGCAACGGGTCGAGACAGTGACGCAGCGATAGAGTTGCTGCCTTACAGCACTTGCAGCGTCGGAGACCCGGGTTCAATCCCGACTATGGGTGAGGTTTGTACGGAGTTTATATGTTTTCCCCTGACCGTGGGTTTTCTGCGAGATCTTCGGTTTCTTTCTTAACTTTCCATCTGATTCCACACCCAATTTCTGCATACCTCACATTCAAATGAAATAGGGTGGTATCTGACTTACATAGAACAGTAAAGTGTAGGAAGGAACTGCAGATGCTGGTTTACACTGAAGATAGACATGAAATGCTGGAATAACGCAGAGGGTCGGGCACCGTCTCGAGAGAAAAGGAATTTTGGGTCTGAGGAAGGATTCCAATGAGAAACGTCACCTATTCCTTTTTTCCCCAGAGATGCTGCCTGACCTGCTGAATTACTCCAGCATTTTGTATCTAAAAGCTTCCTAAATGCCTCTATCATACCTGCTTTCACCACCACCCCTGGCATCATGCTCCACCATCCTCCGGCAATGACGGCTACATTGTTTCGAAAAGTAGTCTTTTTTGTTATGTCAAGTCAAGTTAAGTCAGTTTTATTTGTATAGCACATTTAAAAACAACCCACGTTCACCAAAGTGCTGCACATCTGATTAGGAAAAAAAAAAAAAAGAAAGTTATAGTGGTCACTTGACATACACAGATCAGGAGGACGGGCCCAACGGGCACACTTGGAGAGTAAGAGTGGGGCTGGGGGAGGAGAGAATGGGGGGTGTGGGGACGGGCCCAACGGGGCCCGCTTTGCTAGTCTCCTTTAAACTTTGCCCCTCTTCCCCCTTAAAGCAATGCCATTTGCTGTGCTTGTGAGCTTGTACCATCCTGCCTTACTGTAGTTTTTAGGAAAAAACACTTTTGAAACAATGTTACATAAAGACTTGACAAATGGAGGTGTAAATATTTGTTTTGGATGAGTAAACGGAAAGCTATTATTAAATTGTTTCACTCAATAACTAACCATCTACCTCTGCAAAGAGCCCAAGTGTCCTGTAATAAGAACAAATTGGTGGAGTTAGACAGCAATTTGAAGAAGGAAAGTAAGTTAATGTTTCAGCTTGCCCATGGGGCAGATCTGTTGAAGATTCATTGTACTCTATCCAAAATAACTTGTCAGATCAAAGTGTTGGAGTAACTCAGAGCATCAGGCAACGTCTCTGAAGGACAGTGGGAACCTTCTGCAGATATTGTACTCCAGCACTTTGTGTTGTACACAAGATTCCAGCATCTGCAGTTCATTGTGTCTCCATATTGCAAAGGGCAACATGGGCAAAGCCAGGTTCGATCCTGACCACAGGTGCTGTCTGAGTGAAGTTTCCACATTCTCCCTGTGACCACGTGGAGTTTCCCGGATGCTCCAATTTCCTCCCACATTCCAAAGACGTGTGGGTTTGTAGGTTAATTGGCTTCTGTAAATTGCCCCTAGTGTGTAGTACAGAACTAATGTACAGGTTATGGGCAGCGTGGACTCTGCACCAAAAGGCCTGTCCCCACATTGCGTCTCTAAACTAAAATGTTACTTTGGGTTCTCAATAGACAATAGGTGCAGGAGGAGGCCATTCGGCCCTTCAAGCCAACACCGCCATTCAATGTGATCATTCTCAATCAGTACCCCGTTCCTGCCTTCTCCCCATACCCCCTGACTCCGCTATCCTTAAGAGCGCCACAGATGTTTCTCAACTGCTAATGATTTGCAGAACTTTGATTTTATTTCTGATTTCTACCAGCTTCTTCCAAGTATTTTGAAGCTAGCTTCCATCTTTGTTAGGCTAAAAGAAAATACCCAAAGATAAAATATTTTCTTCATAAAAGAGATTATAATTGCAAATCAACAAATGATATCCCTACTCAAAAGGGGTGCAAACCAGAATTTAATCAGTTAAGATGCATTGTACATCATTCTGATTATTTGATCTCAGTTACATAAATATTAATCAGAAACAAAATGTGCTTTTCAGTTTACAAGGTAGAAAAGCAAAAGATTTGTCAAATTACAAGACACGTGTATGAAACGGGCAGCGACTGTTAAAACAATTTATTTTCCTTGACGTCTTTTGGATTAAGATTACAAATTCCATTTTGTTTCATGCATAATTTATTGAGATATGCAAATTAAACAAATGTGACTTGCTCCTGGCCATTTTATTTTCTTAAAGATACATTATTAATTCTGTCATATTTATCACAAATCTTTCTAAATGTGCCTTCTAGTTAGAATTTTTTGGGGGGGGGGAAGTGATAATTTTCATCAGTATCGCAGAACTTTTTGCCACAAAATACACTAAACATAAATTGTTCATGAATGAAGAGACTAGAGGGTGGTGAATCTGTGAAATTCTTTGCCACTGGAGGCCAAGTCAGTGGATGATACAGTATTTAAGGCAGAGATAGATAGATTCTTGATTAGTAAGGGTGTCAGGGGTTATGGGAAGAAGGCAGGAGAATGGGGTTAGGAAGGAGCAATAGATAGATCACCCATGATTGAACGGGGGAGTAGGCAATGGGCGGAATTTCCTATTCCTATCACTTACAATCTTGTGACATGATCTAATGAAATTTTAAGAAATGCAAATGGGCTGAAGAAACAAAATCTTCTCAAATTAATTAAACAGATGGTTTGTGATCTGATTGCATCTGAATAGCAAATTACCAAAGGTCGCTTTGCAAGATTTGCTTCCCAGTAATTCAATCATAACAGAACTTCCTTCCCCAGGTTTTAATTACGGTTCAAAACAAGCAGCTGGAAAACACATAGCTGCAATTCTGCTCCACGATAATTACATTAAACCTAATTAGGGTAGACACTCTTCGGAAGGAACTGAGCACTGCCCACTCAAAGGTAGATCACAGAACATTTGGCTGAAAACCTGTAACTTGATGTTTGAAAAGTAGTTGCAAGACGCAGTGGCACAGATGACCAAAGGACACACAGTGCTGGAGTAAACCAGAGGATCAGGCAGCAACCCTGGACAACATGGATAGGTGACGTTTTGGGTCAGGACCCTTCTTCAGACTAGAGTCCTCATGATTTTGTACAGCTCTACAAGATCAATCCTCAGCCTCCTGCACTCTGTTATAAAGTTCCAGCTGCCCAGGCCCTCAACTCCTGGCAACATCCTTGTAAATATTTAGACTTTGGGGATACAACGCAGAAGCAGGCTCTTCGGTCCACCGAGTCTGTGCTTGCCAACGATCCCTGTTACTCCACACTAAGGACAATGTACAATTTGGACTCCTCCAGCAGCTCATTCCATATACCCACCACCCTTTGGTTCCGATTAAATCTTCCGCCCCCCCTCCCTTCCTAAACCTATGTTCTCCATTCCACAACTCTGGGCAAGAGCCTCTCTGCATTTACCCAATCTATTCCACTCATGATTTTGTACACCTCTATAGGATCACCCCCTATCCTCCAAGTAATAGAGTGCATTCCCACAGGTCCTGGTAATATCCTCGTGAATCTTCTCTGCACCCTTTCCAGCTTCACAACATTTTTCCTACAGCGTGGAAACAGGCCCTTCGGTCCACCATGTCCGTGCCGACCGGTGATCCCCGCACACTAACACTATCCTACACACTCTGGAAACATTTACAATTTTTTTACCAAGCCAATCAGCCTACAAACCTGCAGGTCTTCGGAGTGTGGGAGGAAACCGGAGCACCCGGTAAAAACCCACGCAGGTCACGGGGAGAACGTACAAACTGTACAGACAGCACCGGTAGTCAGGATCGAACCCGGGTCTCTGGCGCTGTAAGGCAGCAACTACTGCCTCGCCACC
Organism: Rhinoraja longicauda; assembly: GCF_053455715.1. Classification (NCBI taxonomy): domain Eukaryota; kingdom Metazoa; phylum Chordata; class Chondrichthyes; order Rajiformes; family Arhynchobatidae; genus Rhinoraja; species Rhinoraja longicauda. Next base: position 7,251,143 of record NC_135972.1, on the reverse strand, counting down.
GTGCTGCCTTTGAATATTGTTAAGACAGCGTTGGATATGTGATAAACTACACAGTGAGGGGTTTACTGCAGAACATGCAAGTGGCAAAGTTGAGTTTACGATCAGACTGGGCATGAGCATTGACCGACAGAGGCCATTGAGCCTGACATGAGTGATTGAGAAATTATCTGATAAAATTCGAAGGAATAGGATTTATGTGCATTTGGCTGATCAGGACAATTGAATGGCCAAATGGGAGGCAAAATGGCGTGACCCTGCTCCCAATTCATATTCAATACATCATTAAAAAATAAACAGTTTAAAACATTTCAAAATATTTTAAAGTCAATTGAAAGTAAAGCAAAACAATTAAAATCTTACCCTTTTACCCCTGATCCACACTCTGAATCACCTTTGAAATAATTGTATGCGTGCACGCTGATAAACACAACATTAAGTATCTCTGCAGAATGTAGATTTAGACACACGTGCAAAATTAAAGTGCAAAGAGCAAATGAGAAGCAGAATAATAATATTTTGAAGAACAGGGCCCTTTCAGATTTATGATGTTGCAATTAGTCTCCAATTCCGTAATTAGTTTAGAGGGCTAGAGAGGCTATTCAGTGGTAATTGCATCTTAATACATGTTGTATTTATATGTGTAGATATAAAAAGTGTAGGAAGGAACTGCAGATGCTGGTTTACACCAAAGATAGACACAAAATGCTGGAGTAACTCAGGCAGCATCTCTGGAGAGAAGGAATGAGTGTTGTTTTGGGTCAAGTCTTCAGACATACAATATATATATATAGATATAGAGATAGAGAGGGAGGGAAGTGAGAGAGTGAGAGAGAGAGGAAGTGTGAGAGTGAGTGGGAGGGAGTGTGAGAGTGTGCACATAACTGAACTGTTTTTCTCGTTCATTATATTGCATACACATATTCTATTGTGCTGCTGCAAGTAAGAATGTCGTTGTTCTATCTGGGACACACGACCATAAAACACTCTCGACTAATGTACCATTAACGTCACAGTTAAACCATATTCAACAAGGTGTAATGTCTCCCAACAGCTTTTACAACTCAAACTCTGCTTAGAACATTCAAGTTCATGTCAAATTAGTGACTTTGTGCCAATTGCCTTTACAAAGAATCCAAGAGAACACCCTTATGGGTTTCCATGTTTCACTGGGTGTTGGTGGTGCCAGATGTTGAAGGCAATTTCACAGATTAATGAGGGAAAATGCTGACAGTTTCATCATCATTACCACCACAAATCACAGGCTCGTTTCATTTTTTTTTTAATTCTGTAAATATTTCCCCTGTCCCTCCCACATCTGGGTATTGCAATTTGCTGCCACTATTCTGCTGAAGTGGATATTGTAATGATGAACCTTGTTAGAATGGTGTGGCACTTCACTTTTTTTTAAAAATTGGAGATTATAAAAGCATAATTACAGAGCGGGAATAAATATTCCACCAGGCAGTATTTCCTGTTCTGTTGAGACTTGTCTGTGATGTACAGCAGTCTGAAAATGATTTGTGTGCGGAATTTCAATATGGGTTTACATTATTAGTTTGAGATTAGAGTATGTGCTTTACATTCTCACAAGAGATTAAATAGAACCTTCGATAAACCAGTTTAGTCTGATAGAAGGATGGCCTACTTGTGCTGAAATAACCCTTACTTTTGCATTCTCATCTTTTGCTTCCTAGCTACCTCTCGTTAGGAGTTGCAGCGAGCATGATTTAGTCCAATGCTTTGACTCACAATAAATCTTGGTAAGTAACCATCTTCAAATTCTAGTTTAGTTTAGTTTAGAGATACAGCGCGGAGACAGGCCCTTCGGCCCTCCGAGTCCGTGCTGACCAGCGATCCCCGCACACTAACACCACCCTGCACACACTAGGGACAATTTTCAATTTTACCGAAGCCAATTAGCCAACAAATCTGTACGTCTTTGGAGTGCGGGAGGAAACCGGAGCACCCGGAGACAACCCCTGGTGGGTTAAGCGGGGAACGTACAAACTCCGTACAGTAATTGTCCCTCTCCCTGTCAAAAGTAACTCACTTTATTCCCAAAGTCACTTTAAATTCCTGTCCCAATTCCAACTTAGTTTAGTTTAATTCTCTGCCACAGAAGGCAGTGGAGGCCAATTCACTGGATGATTTCAAGGCAGAGTTCAATTTAGCTCTTCGGGCTAAAGGAATCAAGGGATATGGGGGAAAAGCAGGAACGGGTACAGTCAGCCATGATCACATTGAATGGTGGTGCCAGCTCGAAGGGCCGAATGGCCTCCTCCTGTACCTATGTTTCTATGCTTCTAAACCGAAGATAGACTCAAAAGGCTGGAGTAACTCAGGCAGCATCTCTGGAGAGAAGGAAGGGGCGACGTTTCAGGTCGAGACCCTTCTTCAGACTGATATAGACGTCGATGTGGAGAGAAAAAGAACAATGATTGAAAGATTTGCAAAAAAGTAACGACGATAAAGGAAACAGGCCATTGTTAGCTGTTTCTGGGGTGAAAATGAGAAGCTGGTGCGACTTGGGTGGGGGAGGGATGGAGAGAGAGAGGGAATGCCGGGGCTACTTGAAGTGAGAGAAATCAATATTCATACCACTGGGCTGGAAGCTGCCCAAGCAAAATATGAGATGCTGTTCCTCCAATTTGCGTTTAGCCTCACTCTGACAATGGAGGAGATCCAGGACAGAAAGGTCTGTGCACTGTGTCCATCTGCAGTGCAAGGAGGCACAGGAGAGAAAAGTGAAACTGGGCCATGATATTTTGGGTATGAAACAGCAGTACAGCACAGGAACTGATCCTTGGTCCCACAATGCCCGTGCTGAACATGATGCCAAATTAAACTAACCTCCTCTGCCTGCACATGATCTATATCACTCCATAATATACATGTGCATATCCAAATAGCTGTTCAGCGCCACTACCACATGTGGGTCCACCACCACCACCCCTGGCAGTATATTCCAGGCACCTACCACCCTACGTGTTAAAAAGACCCAGCCATGCCCATCTTCCATCACACTTTGTGTCCTTTTGGACAAACTTGGATTGTTTCCGCTGGAGTGTGGAGGATGGGTGGTTGGGGGTGAGGGGTTTGGTCATAAGGTCATAAATGATAGGAGTAGAATTAGGCCATTCACCCCATCAAGTCTACTCTGCCATTCAATCATGGCTGATCTATCTCTCCCACCTAACCCTATTCTCCTGCCTTCTCCCCGTAACCTCTGACACCCGTACTAATCAAGAATCTATCTATCTCTGCCTTAAAAATATCCACTGACAAGGCCTCCACAGCCTTCTGTGGCAATGAATTCCACAGATTCACCACTCTCTGACTAAATAAATTTCTCCTGTGTAGGAAAATAACTGCAGATGCTGGCAAATCAAAGGTATCACAAAATGCTGGAGTAACTCAGCAGGTCAGGCAACATCTAGGAGAGAAGGCCGAGACCCTTCTTCAGACATCTCCTTCCTAAAAGAACGTCCTTTAATACTGAGGCTCTGACCTCTAGTCCTAGGCTCTCCCACTAGTGGAAACATCCTCTCCACATCCACTCTATCCAAGCCTTTCACTATTCTGTACGTTTCAATGAGGTTCCCACTCGTTCTTCTAAACTCCAGCAAGTACAGGCCCAGTGCCAACTAATGCTCATCATAGGTTAACCTATTCATTCGCTTCAGCCAACGATGCTGCAGAGAAAATAAAAATCCTTAAAATGCGGAGTTTGTGCTCATGAATGAGGTGCCCGCTCGAATGCATCAATCTTCCACTCTCGCCCATTGATTGACATCATACAACAGACTGATAATAAGTTTATCCAATTGTTTATTAAATTGTTATGAAGCATCAGGACCTTTAATAATATATTTACATACAAGACTGAAGCCAACTTGACACCAATAATTGGCCTGTGTTAAACACATTGCTTTTGGCCTTGACATTATTTAGGTAGCATCGCACTGTGCCTGTCCTTTTACACAGCTGAACATGGGGAGTAGGTGAACGATAAGATGATTGGGAGGGCTGGAAGGAAGCGCAAGTTTTCACTTGTTCGGAACTATAAAAAAGATTCGAAGAAACGAGGAGACAACAGATTGGGGAGTTGTAAGTTGCACAGATGCAGGAATAGGTGGGATTCCAGCCGTCCCAAGAGGGGAAGAATCACAATCGCCACAGTTTCAGAGCTACAGCATGGAAACAGGCCCTTCGGCCCACTGAGTCCATGCCGACCACCGATCACCCACTCCCCACAGTTCTGTGTTATCCCACTTTCTCATCCACACCTTACCCACCAGCGACAATTTACAGATGGCCAATAAGACCTGCAAACCCGCACGTCTTTGGGATGTGGGAGGAAACCGGAGCAACTCCACGCGGTCACGGGGAGAGGAGTGCAAACTCCACACGGACAGCACCCGAAGCTGGGATCGAACCGGGGGTCTCTGCCGCCACCGTGACGCCAAATAATACACTGCCCTGTGTGAGGTTTGAAACGTCCCACTCACTCATGGAGCTATTCCTTGCTGTGTATCTAGGAGAGCACACGCCCCCCGAGACAGCTCCTTGAACGAGCTATTACTGAATCATCTATTACAGACAAATGAAGTAACTTTAAAATAATCTATAAAAAGTTGGTCTTAACACAAAGGTAGAATAGCTGACTGACTGAAACTAGATTAGACTTATTGTCAGTTTGGAATCTTGTTCAAGTAAAGTCTTCTTCAGACTTTACTTGAAGTCTGAAAAAGGGTCTCGACCCCGAAACGTCACCCATTCCTTCGCTCCAGAGATGCTGCCTGTCCCGCTGAGTTACTCCAGCATTTTGTATCCATTTCCTAATTAGTGGAAATGTGGACGGGAGTGCACACCACTGGTTACTCCAGGGGTGGGGGAATTGGCAGGAAACCTTTTCAAAGTACTTTGATCGGAAGCTCAACACAAATCTCACACGACTTTTCACTGTGCTTAGATATGGGTCACATTCCTCCACAGACTGCTGCCAAGTGTCTTGTGATCACAAACTGGGACATTTGCAAACTGCAGTTAATGCTGGAAGTGTGTAGGAAGGAACTGCAGATGCTGCTTTAAATCGAAGACAGACACAAAATGCTGGAGTAACTCAGTGGGTCAGATTGCCTTTCCTGCTAACCTACTCCAGTATTTTGTGTCTGTCTTTCATTCTATAACCTGCAGTTTCGTGCTCTCACCGGCACACCAGAGTTAACATACGAGTAGATATTGTTACCACACTGGCAGTGAATTCAGACAGACAATGATATGGTATCAATCACATTTATCAGTACAAATTGACTGGTTTTCTTGATTAGTGCGGGTGTCAGGGGTTATGGGGAGAAGGCAGGAGAATGGGGTTGAGAGGGGAAGACAGATCAGCCATGATTGAATGGTGGAGTAGACTTGATGGGCCGAATGGCCGTATTCTGCTCCTAGAACTTATGAACCCGGCTAGTGAAACAGTATATTTCTTGAGGTATCTAGTGGCAGTTTGCCGCAAAAGCCCAGAGCTCTATGTAAACGGCTGTTTTACACACACAGACCGGCTGGCCCACCCATTTCCTGCTTTCGGGTTAATTCCCGTAAAATATTGTTAGCACGAAAAAAAAAATAATTCTGGAAACATTTGAGTAACAGGAAGACTAGTGAAGAAAGAAGAGTTGTATGAAATGTTGTAGCGTAACTACCCTGATGAGCAGGAGGCATTGCGGGTTGTAGACAATGGTTTAATCAAGGGCAATCATGCATGCACATTTTGTTTTGCAGGATTCTCCGCCGAGGAAGAAAATGGCAAGTAAAGATTTGCCCAGTTTAGTGCGGGTGTCAGGGGTTAAGGCGGGAAGGCTGGAGAATGGGGTCCAGAGATAGATCAGCCAAGATTGAATGGGGGAGTAGACTTGATGGGCCGAATGGCCTAATTCTGCGCTTAGAACTTAACTTATATGAACTTCCATCACTTTTCATGATACACAAGCCAAGTTAAGAAAAAGAAAAGACAGAGTCCCTTCTTCCCAAAGTTGGCCAACCCCTTTGAAGACCTCCTTCACTGAGTGGTTTGAGCCACAGAGATTTTCTTTGGCGGCCATATTTCTCCAATTCAGAAAACGTCATTCATAGAAAACGTACTGAGATAATCACATCCAGACCTTCACCCCATCTCGTAGTGTTGTGGAGACGAGGAACGCAGAGCCAGATCTATCTTATTTATTTGCTTGGGCCACTGGACTTTGCATGGGCTTCCCTCATCTCCACAATGTGAGCTGCCATCGATTACCACTGAATGCACCAAAGCAAACTGACAACACAGACGATTATTGACAAGCAACTCCCACCACAATCTCGCGCTGCGCTGTTAGAAAATCGGCAATATTGGGGAAAAAAGAAACATGGACGCTTCTGTCAAAGGGATACCTCGGTAAAACGCTGTGCTGCTCAACAAATCAGATGGCAAAGCATGCAAGGGCATCCATGTTCAATAACATTCATGTGTAAAAAGTGCGTTCTATCACTGTTCAACCTGACGTTGTTTCTTCGCATCTGATTCACTGCTAAGTGACTGACTGCCAGAATAATCAATAAAGGAAGTTTTGGCTGCACTTCATCGACTCAGTCTCCTGATCAGAGCTAAATATATTTGGCCGGCCATATATATATTTTTTAAAGTCAAGCATTTTTTTTCCTATTATTACAGAGCTCTCTCCAGCAAAGATGGATAATGAACCAATGATTCTGGCATTCAGCCACTCTGCATGGGCGGCTCCTTTCCTTGCCCCTTCCCGAAGAAAAGCAACCTCGTGTTCCTTCTGTTACAGCATTGATCCTGTCATCTCTTTGCTATTGAGGGAGTGCAGCGCAGATTCGCCAGGATAGTTCCCAGAATGGTGGGACTGAAATACGATGAAAGAATGGGTCAACTGGGCTTGTATTCAATGGAATTTAGACGGATGAGAGGGGATCTTATAGAAACATATAAAATTCTTAAGGGATTGGACGGGCTGGATGCAGGAAAAATGTTCCCGATGTTGGGGGAGTCCAGAACCAGGGGTCACAGTTTAAGAATAAGGGATAGGCCATTTAGGTCTGAGACGAGGAAAAACATTTTCACCCAAAGAGTTGTAAATCTGTGGAATTCTCTACCACAGAAGGCAATGGAGGCCAATTCACTGGATGTTTTCAAGGGAGAATTAGATTTAGCTCTTAGGGCTAACGGAATCAAGGGATATGGGGAAAAAGCAGGAACGGGGTACTGATTTTGGATGATCAGCCATGATCATATTGAATGGTGGTGCTGGCTCGAAGGGCCGAATGCCCTCCTCCTGCACCTATTTTCTATGTTTCTAAAGCACGTGGCCGGTGCTCCAAATGATTGGCGAATTGAACACTCATCGCTATTGGCAGGAAAAAATAATAAAGCTTTTAAGCTAACTAAATGACAATATACAGCACACAGCTAAGAGGGACCTGGCGTGGGGGGATGCTGAGAACTAAGGGAGTCCCGACACGGTGAAGGGGGGAGAGGAAGACTTAGAAGAAGGACGTTCTTTTAGGAAGGAGATGAGGAGAAATTTCTCAGAGGGTGGTGAATCTGTGGAATTCTTTGCCACAGAAGGCCGTGGAGGCCAAGTCAGTGTATATTTTGAAGGCAGAGATAGATAGATTCCTGATTAGTACGGGTGTCAGGGGTTGTGGGGAGAAGCCAGGAGAATGGGGTTAGGAGGGAGGGATAGATCAGCCATGATTGAATGACGGAGTAGACTTGATGGGCCGAATGGCCTAATTCTACTCCTATTCCTTATGACCTTAATACAAAGAAAGGATGAGTACTTTTCGTAACTTTGTCCGCGTCTTTGTGGGGACTCTTTTGCGCACTTTGTGTGCAGAAACTGAGAATTTCACTGCACCTAGCGAGGTACAAGTGACAATAAAGTATCGCCATCATCACAATGCTGTCTCTTTTTAAAAGAGAAATAAACAAAATATCAGATATTCAATTCAGTTGTTTAGTGGCACATTGAATATTCCCCAATGGGATCCTTACTTAATACAAACGTGTGGGAGTTAGTGTCGTTTTGCTGTTTCTGTTCCTGTTCTACCTGCGTTCCCACCAAGTTTACCATCGGAAGGTGAGAGAGGACCGGATTGGATCCAATGTCAGTGGTTCACTCATTCTGCCTCCATTTTACATTGGAGGTTCACTTTCAGCAGTGCATTCAGAGGTATCAAAAAACAATGGCTACAGGTTAAAGTCAGTCTGCTAATAAAAGTTAAAAGTTCATTTGTTCCTCCAAAGACCTCAGTGTTTTGTGAAATAGAAGCAATGGTTATTGCACTCTTTAATTTTCCTTTTTCAAAACAAATCACCACGATTTTGGAGCCGTGTTCTATTCTGTCAGGCGTTCTGGGGAGAAGGCAGGAGAATGGGGTCAGGAGGGGGGAGATCGATCAGCCATGATTGAATGGCGGAGTTGACTTGATAGGCTGAATGGCCTAATTCTGCTCCTACCTCTTATGATCTGTTCCCCGGTCTTTAAGGAATGCGGCAGAAAAGTGCGATGCAAATATTTTCAATGTTTAAATGAAATAGAATGACTTGGGGAAAGGGGTGGCTGATGATGAAGGGAAGAGGAAGGAGCAAAATCAAAATGGCCGCCAGCCATGCTTCCTGGAAGCTGGAAATGGTGGGGTTCCCAAAATAAGATGAGACCTGGGACTCATCAGGGTCTGGAGAACGATTCCTAAATAGCTGCCACTCCCATATTCCAGTTGTGCTTCACCAAGTTAGGGACAACTTGAAAGAAGTCCCCAGATATAAATGTACAAAGGCTTCAACTGAAGTTGAGCAAGATTCCCTTTTCTTCTCACCAACATTCACTGAGCCTTGGGGCCAGTTTGTGTTAAAGGGTCTCAAGATCTAAAGGTTGCTACTAGGATGACCTACAGAAGTACTGCTGAGCTCCCACAGCACAAAGAAACCTCACTGTAGTTTATTTTAGTTTGGAGATGCAGCGTGGAAACAGGCCCTTCGACCCACCGAGTCCGCGCCGGCCAGCAAACCCCGCACGCTAACACTATCCTACACACACTAGGGACGATTTACAAGTTTTACCAAGCCAATTAACCTACAAACCTGGACGTCTTTGGAGTGTGGGAGGAAACCGGAGCACCCGGAGAAAACCCACGCAGGTCACGGGGAGAACGTACAAACTCCGTACAGACAGCACCCGTGGTCAGGATCGAACCCGGGTGTCTGGTGCTGTGAAAATAAGGTGGCCACTTCACCCGCTCCCTAACAAACCCTGTTGATGCAAAGACTCTGCAAAAAATGCTAACACTGCATGGTCACAATGGTTCCACACCTTTTGTCACCTCTCCTCTCCCCCATTGATATATATATATATTAAAAAAATCAAGTGTTACCTTACAACACTACCGATTCAAGCACACTATTCAAACGGTGCTTTGACAAAGATTAGGATACAGGAAGAAAAATGTCCTCTACCTATTGATCGTAGCTCCTTTAAGAGTTAATTTAATGTCTATTTGTATTGTTTAATATAAATTCCAGCAAGTAATTTTTTCTTTGTTCTCCTTTCCTGGCGGTGTTGGTTCCAAAGCAGCTTTGTCTCCAGAGACGGTTGGCGAAGGATCGTGTGTTGGGTCATTCTCGTCGCTGATCTAGGGCCAGCTCCGAACTTGGACTCTGGTGACGCAGAATGAGCACTGGAGAGACCCCTCGGGCAAGTGGAGGAGGCACTTGGATGAGCTGGTATTCTGATAAACTTCCCTTCCATCCCAACACCAGGAGACGGTGTCGTCAAGAATCCAGTTCGCAATCAGGCACTTGGCTGCGGGCTTGTCAGACAGCGCCTTCTCCTCTGCTATGTCATCAGGATTGGTTTCTGACGGATTTCTAAAATGTCTGCAAGAGAGAGGGAGGGAGGGAGGGAGAGAGAGAAAGAAAGAGGTGCCATGATATTTAGTTGAATACTCTTTGGACTTTACTTGAAACTTTATAGAGATACAGCGCGGAAACAGGCCCTTTGCCCCACCGAGTCCATGCCGACCAGCGATCAGTGTAGGAATGAACTGCAGATATTAGACAATAGGTGCAGGAGGAGGCCATTCGGCCCTTCGAGCCAGCACCACCATTCAATGTGATCATGGCTGATCATTCTCAAACAGTACCCCGTTCCTGCCTTCTCCCCATACCCCCTGACTCCGCTATCCTTAAGAGCTCTATCTAGCTCTCTCTTGAATGCATTCAGAGAATTTGCCTCCACTGCCTTCTGAGGTAGTGAATTCCACAGATTCACAACTCTCTGACTGAAAAAGTTTTTCCTCATCTCAGTTCTAAATGGCCTACCCCTTATTCTTAAACTGTGGCCCCTTGTTCTGGACTCCCCCAACATTGGGAACATGTTTCCTGCCTCTAACGTGTCCAACCCCTTCATAATCTTATACGTTTCGATAAGATCTCCTCTCATCCTTCTAAATTCCAGTGTATACAAGCCTAGTCGCTCCAGTCTTTCAACATATGACAGTCCCGCCATTCCGGGAATTAACCTAGTAAACCTACGCTGCACGCCCTTAATAGCAAGAATATCCTTCCTCACATTTGGAGAACAAAACTGCACCCAGTACTCCAGGTGCGGTCTCACTAGGGCCCTGTACAACTGCACACAGTACTCCAGGTGCGGTCTCACCAGGGCCCTGTACAACTGCACACAGTACTCCAGGTGCGGTCTCACTAGGGCCCTGTACAACTGCAGAAGGACCTCTTTGCTCCTGTACTCAACTCGCTGGTTGACACCGAGGATAGGCACAAAGGCTGAGGTAACTCAGTGGGGGGGGGGGGGGGGGGGGGGGGGGGGACAGACAGCATCTCTGGATAGAAGGAATGGGTGACGTTTTAGATCGAGACCCTTCTTCAGATCTGCCTCACAGCGCCAGAGACCCGGGTTCGATCCCGACTACGGGCGCTGTCTGTGTGGTGGAGTTTGCACGTTCTCCCCGTGACCTGCGTGGGTTTTCTCCGGGTGCTCCGGTTCCCTCCCACACTGCAAACACGTGCAGGTTTGTAGGCTAATCGGCTTCGGTAAGAATTGTGAATTGTCCCCAGTGCGTAGAATAGTGCTCGTGTACGGGGTGATCGCTGGTCGGCGCGGACTCAGTGGGCTGAAACGATGAGAGAGAGAAAAGTCCATGGGAATTTAATTCAGTGTACATGAAATTACCCAGCGCATTTAATGAGGGCTGATAATTACCGGCTTTAGAAATATAATCCTATTGTAATTTAGTTAATTTGCAGCAAGCCATTTTAGATAATGGGTTTGGAAAAAGATTATGGAATTACTGGGATCGCCAAAATCTGGTGCACAATGTTATCAAATCCCCCCTCCTTGCCTGTGTCCACCTGTTACCCTGCCCCTCATCGTAACCAGCTTTCATTCCCACCCTCTACAATCCGTCAGAAGTAGGGCCCCGACCCAAATTGTCCACTATCATGTTCTCCAGAGATGCTGCCTGACCCGCTGTGTGCTGACCCCAGCACCTGTGTCCTTTTGGACAAATTTGGATTGTTTTCTCTGGAGCGTGGAGGTTGGGGTTATCAGGGGGGTTGGTCATAAGGAACAGTAGCAGAATTAGGCCATTCGGCCCATCTAGTCAACTCCGCCATTCAATCATGGCTGATATGTCCCACTCTCCTAACCCCATTCACCTGACTTCTCCCCATAACCCCTGACACCCGTACTAATCAAGAATCTATCCATCTCTGCCTTAAAAATATCGACTGACTTGGCCTACACTCCCTTCTGTGGCAAAGAATTCCACAGATTCACCACCCTCTGACGAAAGAAATTTCTCATCTCCTTCCTAAAAGAACGTCCTTTAATTCTGAGGCTACGACCTCTAGTCCCAGACTCTCCCGCTAGTGGAAACACCCTTAGGGGCAGGGGGAGACCCGATAGTTTTGTATTTACTTCTATCGGGTCTTCTATATGGGAGGAACTTTTCTCCAAAGGCTGGAAATGTCCAAGACTAGAGGACATCGCTCGAAGGCGAGAGGGGCAAAGTTTCGGGGAGATGTGAGGGGGAGGTCTTTTTAAAAATAGACAATAGACAATAGGTGCAGGAGGAGGCTATTCAGCCCTTCGAGCCAGCACCGCCATTCAATGTGATCATGGCTGATCATTCTCAATCAGTACCCCGTTCCTGCCTTCTCCCCATACCCCCTGACGCCGCTATCCTTAAGAGCTCTATCTAGCTCTCTCTTGAATGTATTCAGAGAATTGGCCTCCACTGCCCTCTGAGGCAGAGAATTCCACAGATTCACAACTCTCTGACTGAAAAGGTTTTTCCTCATCTCTGTTCTAAATGGCCTACCCCTTATTCTTAAACTGTGGCCCCTGGTTCTGGACTCCCCCAACATTGGGAACATGTTTCCTGCCTCTAATGTGTCCAACCCCTTAACAATCTTATACGTTTCGATAAAAATAGTGTGGCGGTTGCCTGGAATGCACTGCCAGGGATGATGGTGGAGGTAGCTACGATAGTGGCGTTTAAGAAGCTTTTAGGTAGGCACCTGGACATGCAGGGAACGGGGGGAGATGGGTCACTTGTTGGGAGAGGAGATAGTATGTTTGGTAGGGGCATGGCAGGCTGAAGGGCCTGTTACTGTGCGGCACTGTTCTGCGTTCTTGAGATTTATTCATTAGCAATTAATGAATTACTCATGAATTGTTGAGTGGCGGGAATGTAATAACCCATTTACAATTGAAAAGAAAAAGAAAATGGAAAGGGGCGATTTCATAAATCAAACTTGAATAATTTGATATTTAAAGAACTCTTTAAATTTCCAGGCACCTGTGCCTTCAAGGAAGTGTTTAAACAAAACATTTAATTAGTGATCTTGCCAGATTGACTCTAAGAGAATTTGAGTGATTAATGCAACTTATGACACAAATTTAAAATTCAACTGAAAGTTTTTTTTTTGTTGCATTTTGTTGTTCCTTCTCTGTTGCCTGCAAATAAATACTCTGAAATTTCCAGCTCAAATCTCTCGCATCCAGGTTTACCACATCACACGCGCATTCCAGGCCTGGTTTAGTTTAGTTTAGAGATACACTGTGGAAACAGGCCCTTCGGCCCAGCGTGCCCGTGCCGACCAGCGATCCCCGCACACTGGCACTATCCCACACACACGAGGGACAATTTACAGTCTTTACCAAAGCCAGTTAGCCTTCAACCCCAAACGTCTTTGGAGCGTGGGAGGAAACCGGAGCGCCTGGGGGGGGGGGGGGGGGTCAGAGAGAGAACGTACAAGCCCCGTGCAGACGGCACCCGTAGCAAGGATCGAACCCGGGTCTCCGGCGCTGTAAGGCAGCAACTCTACTGCTGCGCCACTCTTTTTACAACGAAGCAAGACATTATGTACCTTGATACGAGGCAAGAGCACGACTTTTATTAATCACGTCACAAATATTTTCCTCAATTAAGAGCCAAAGACAGCTCTTTTACCGTCCATTACCCCCCCCACCACGCTGTGCCTCTTCATCAGCTGTCCATTACCCCCCCCACCACGCTGTGCCTCTTCATCAGCCGTCCATTACCCCCCCCACCCCGCGCCTCCATCAGCCATCCATTACCCCCCCACCACGCTGCGCCTCTTCATCAGCTGTCCATTACCCCCCCCCCCCCACCCCCCCCTCTTCATCAGCCGTCCATTAATGGTGCACTTCCTTTGGCGATGCCATTAGAGTGCGGTACACCATGGGCGGTCACGGTGGCACAGCGGTAGAGCTGCTGCCTTACGGTGCCAGGGACCCAGGTTCGATCCTGACTACGAGCGCTGTCTGTAAGGAGTTTGTACGTTCTCCCTGTGACCTGCGTGGATTTTCTCCCAAATCTTCAGTTTCCTCCCGCGCTCCAAAGGCGTAGACATTTGTAGGTTAATTGGGTTCGCTATAAATGTAAATTGTCCCTAGTGCATGTAGGATAGTGTTAGTGTGCGGGGATCGCTGGTCGGTGCGGACTCGGTGGGATGAAGGTCCTGTTTCCGCGATGTATCTCTAAACTAAGCTGGTGGGATGTCTGCCATCCTGCCGTGAGACTTACCTGTTGTAATGCGATGCATTGGTAACGTGACATAGGTGAGGTGTGCATAGAGTAGAAAATTTTCATCTGTTCGGTTTAGCTTTAGCCAGGACCCAACCAAGGATCTCCCGGTCCCCGACAACGAGCGAGATCGCAGGTTAGACACGCCGTGCATGCCTGCAAACACACACACAGCAGGTAAACGGGAGAGACACAGACACACACACACACACACAGCAGGTAACCAAGAGACAGACACACAGACAGACAGACACAGACACAGACAAACAGCAGGCAACCAGGAGCCGTTTCACAACAGCACAGATAGTGTATCACATACACACGCTCAGCAGGTAACCTGGAGCCCATTCTCACCCGCAGACAGATAGTGTAGCACACACACACACACACACACACATGGTAACCAGGAGCCCATTCACAACCGCACCCAGTGTATCACACAGACACACCGCACACACACGCAGGGGCATGCAGTCACACAGAGACAGACAGACACATCGTTACACATAGAGACCCTCTCACACACACAGACCGTCAACACAGAGACCACCACACACAGGCAGACTGACACACACAGAGACAGACAGTCATACACAAAGACCCTCACACAGACACACACACACACACACACAGACCTTCACAGACACAGTCGCACACACACAGGCAGTGATGGGTGCCAGGAAGGCACTGCCAATGGTGGTGATGGAGGCAGGTACAATAGTGGCATTGAAGAGACGTTTGGATAGGCACATGGATATGCAGGCAATGGATGGATATGGATCCCGTGCAAGCAGCAGGCTTAGTTTAACTTTAATCATGTTCTGCAGGGACACTGTGGGCTGAAGGGCCTGCTCCAGTGCTGTACAGTTCTATGTTTTATATCATCCAAAATAAAGGGTCAGGAGGAATGAAACATGATGGGGATGAAACACAGCAACGTAGAATACGCAGAAGGTGAGCAGAGCAGTGATGTTCTCTATCCTTGAGCAGTGATGTTCTCTATCCTTGAGCAGTGAATCAGGCCACTGGGCTTAGATGAGAAAGCCACTAATAAGATTATTGCTACATCATTGACTAGCAGCTTTAACAAAAGGATCTTACAAACCATTAGTGGGTGGTTTGCTGCGGATTTAAAAGGTGTTTTTCCCGCTGTGTGCCTTGGCAACCAACATGACCAAGAACTTGTACGGATGCGATCTCTCTACAACCCTAAAGAGCCCTTCTCCATAAACGTACCAGGAAAACACCAGGCAAACAAGGAGTGTAATGGAGTGTGTAGGGAGGAACTGAAGACAGACACAAAATGCTGGAGTAACTCAGCGGGACAGGCAGCATCTCTGGACAGAAGGAATGGGTGCTGTTTCAGTCTGAAGAAGGGTCTTGACCCAAAACGTCACCCATTCCTTCTCTCCAGGGATGCTGCCTGTCCCGCTGAGTTACTCCAGCATTTTGGGAATATCTTCAGTGTAAAGGAGGGGTCGAGAACTCATTACAGTGCGTCGGCAGTGGATGCGAAAGACGGACGACATAGAACTAGTGCGAAAAGATGATCGATGGTCGGCGTGGACTCGGTGGGGCAAAGAGCCCATTTTCATGCTGTATCTTGGAGCGCAGGAGGATGACGGGTGATCTTATTGAGGTGTAGATCAGCTAAATGTACTTAATGTAGGGGAATCTAAAACCAGAGGACATAGGTTTAAGGTGAGTGGGAAAAGATTTAATAGGAACTTGAGGGGCAACCTGTTTTGTTTTATAAACACAAAGGGTGGCGGAGGTGGTAGTTGAGGCATGTACTATCACAACATTTAACAGACATTTGGACAAGTACATGGATAGGACAGGTTTAGAGGGATATGGGGTGAACACAGGACTAGTGTAGGTGGGACGTGTTGGGCCAAAGGGCCTGTTTCCATGCTGTGTGCCTACGACTAAAACGAAACTAACGTTAAAGATGCTTGGTTTTAGAAGAATCTTTGGTGGAGAGAGGGGAGGAATTTCAAAGCTGCAAGGCCAGGGGGATGTTGGCAAAGGTTTGTGGAGGAGGGAGAGGGGGAAAGGATGTAATGGCACCTGGCGTAATGTGTGGAGGGGGTCACGTTTGAAGAGCAGTGCGTTTTGAAAAGCAGCGCGGAAACCAAAAAGCACACAAGTCAAACATGTGCCAGGCACAAATCTGAGCGCGTTGTTGCGAAAATAGGATTAAATTTCCGATTCGGGACATATGACAATAGACAATAGGTGCAGGAGGAGGCCATTCGGCCTTTTGAGCCAATGTGATCATGGCTGATCATTCTTAATCAGTACCCCGTTCCTGCCTTCTCCCCATACCCCCTGACTCCGCTATCCTTAAGAGCTCTAACCAGCTCTCTCTTGAATGCATTCAGAGAATTGGCCTCCACTGCCTTCTGAGGCAGAGAATTCCATAGATTCACAACTCTCTGACTGAAAAAGTTTTTCCTCATCTCAGTTCTAAATGGCCTACCCCTTATTCTTAAACTGTGGCCCCTTGTTCTGGACTCCCCCAACATTGGGAACATGTTTCCTGCCTCTAACGTGTCCAACCCCTTAATAATCTTATATGTTTATTACACTCTTGGCTATTGATCACTTCAATGCGGGGCGCACGGTTTAAGGTCACAAGGAATAGGAGCAGAATTAGGCCATTCGGCCCATCAAGTCTACTCCGCCACTCAATCATGGCCGATCTATCTCTCCCTCCTAACCCCATTCTGTTGCCTTCTCCCCATAACCCCTGACACCCGTACAGCAAGCAGGAGGAGCCGCACAAAGAGGGCAGGACGCACCTTCCGAGTCCCCGTTGTCCGATCCATGTCTGAAGAACTCCTCGCTGTCGTTGGCCGAGTGAGACTTCTTCATCTCGGCCATCCTGTTTTTTGGCGTTTTTCGGCGGAGCGAGGGGGAGAAGAAGGACGGGCGGTTGTTGCGTTCCGGCGTGGGAGGGGTGCTGAAGGACGTCACCTACAAACAAACCCCCCCCACAAAAAAAGACATCGTCACCACCACCAAACAACACCCCCAAGATGGCGCCCAACCCAGGCGACCATGTGCAAGAAGCAGATCCACAATCACACATTACAATCGCTCCACACTCTTAAATCTCCATCTGTGGAATTCTTTGCCACAGAAGGCTG
This sequence comes from Rhinoraja longicauda, assembly GCF_053455715.1. NCBI lineage: Eukaryota > Metazoa > Chordata > Chondrichthyes > Rajiformes > Arhynchobatidae > Rhinoraja > Rhinoraja longicauda. Next base: position 7,233,861 of record NC_135972.1, on the reverse strand, counting down.
TGGAGGCCAAGTCAATGGATATTTTTAAGGCAGAGATAGATAGATTCTTGATTAGTGCGGGTGTCGGGGGTTATGGGGAGAAAGCGGGAGAGTGGGGTTAGGAGGGAGAGATAGAACAGCCATGATTGAATGGCGGAGTAGACAATTCTGCTTTATCACATGATCTGTACACCGTGAATGGCTCGATTGTAATCATGTATTGTCTTTCCGCTGAATGGTTAGCACGCTATACTTCGGTACACGTGACAATAAACTACACTGAATTAATGCCAGATGTACCGAAATGGGAAGTTGTACTATGAGATAAAGATGACTCTGGGACTATTTCTACTGGAACAGAAAGCAGAGGAGATTTAACAGAAGCCAATGTACTCTGTTGGGATTTTGTTGAGGGGTATTCTACGTAAAATGGTCTCCAAAGGAAGTGTTAAAATAAGTTGGGATAACTTATTTTTATATAAACACAGTGTTGCTTAAAATGGCGCATCTTGTTAAAGGGACTTTAGTTTAGATACAGCGCTGAAACAGGCCCTTCGGCCCGCCGAGTCCACACCGACCAGCGATAACCCTGTACACCTTTACTTCCTACACACACGAGGGACAATTTACAATTTACCGAAGCCAATTAAGCTACAAACCTGTACGTCTTTGGAAAGTGGGGGGAAACCAGAGCACCCGGAGGAAACCCACATGGTCACAGTGAGAACGTACAAACTCCTTACAGACAGCAGCACCTGCAGTCAGGATCGAACTCGGGCATTTGGCTCTGGAAGGCAGCAACTCTGCTGTCCCAGATGTGGTGTGAAATTGAATAAGTACTTGTTAAATATTTGATCTCAGAATAAAATGAAGAGAGCTGTTGCACCATGAAATGAAGAGAGCTGTTGCTGCCACAAATAATTGACGCAAATATGTTCCAATTTTCTCCTCATCACCTTGTCAACAGAACATAGAACAGTACAGCGCAGAAACAGGCCCTTCGGCCCACAATGTCTGTGCCACACAAGATGCCAAGTTAAACTAATCAGCCCTGCCTGCACATAATCCATATCCCTCCGTGCACATAATCCATATCCCTCCGTGCACATATTCCATATCCCTCTGTTCCCTGCATATCCATGTGCTCATCCAAAAGCCCTCTTCAACGCCACTATGGTATCTGCCTCTCCACCACCCCTGGCAGCGTGCTCCAGACACTCGTCACTCTGTGAATGAAACTGCTCCAAACGTTTCCTTTAAACCTTGCCCCTCTTCCGTTAATGCCATGTCCTCTAATCGTTGACATGTCCACCTTGGGGGTAAAAAGGTTCTGACTGTCTACCGTATCTGTGCTTCTCATAGTTTTATAAACTTCTATCGGGCCTACCCTCAACCCCGCCTCCGACGCTAAACCTCATGCGGTCACGGGGAGAACGTACAAACTCTGTACGGACAGCGCCCGCAGTCAGGATAGAACCCGGGTCTCTGGCGCTGTGAGGCTGCAGTTCTACCGCTGCGCCAACGTGCCGCACAAACTGAACTTATTTTTAATGTTTGTTTATTATGGTACCTATTCAGCACTGTATTTAAAAAACTGCACAGTTAGAATTTCATTGATCCATTTTGGTACATATGGCAATAAAACACTGTCGTCACTCTTGATGCACCCCATTATGCCAAGCAGTGCTGAATAACACTGGACTATTCTCCAGTGCACTACAAAGGTCTACGAGGCACTGCAGTTAAAGTAACGCAAGAGACTGCAGATGCTGGAATCTGGAGCAACACTAGTCTCTCCAGCACAGTGCATGTTGCCTCAGTCAAGGCATCTTTTCCCCCCCTTCCCCCAAAGAAGCTGACTATCTATTAAATCAGAAACATTCTCCTTTGCAAACAAAATAAATGTGCTCATTAGATCCATCAACGCTTCATAAACAGGTGGTTTTGAACAGTCCGGGAGTTAATATTTGCTGGAAGGATCAGCTCAAGGAAGACGGTTTATCTCGGCCCTCCCGAGATCAGACAAACAGGAAATAAGTGCCGAAGTTAGGCACAAAATGCTGGAGTAACTCAGCGGGCCAGGCAGCATCGCTGGAGAAAAGTATTCGGTGACTTTTCTGGTCGAGACCCTTCTTCAAACAGAGAGTCGTGGGAGAGGGAAACGAGAGATATGGAAGGGTCAGGTGCGGAAAAAAAGCGAGATCAAAGGGGACGAAGTTCAAGGAGAGCGTAGAATAGATCGTTGTTAGCATGGGGAAGATGACTACGAGGCATACAATGTAAAATTTAATCAGGAGGACAGTCGGACTGGTCGGAGAATTAGGATGGGGAAGGGGTGGAGGGAGAGGGGAAGCAAGGGCTGCTTGAAGTTGGGGAAGGGAACCACTCTGGTCAAACCCAGGCCCCCACCCAGGCCCCCACCCAGGCCCGCCGCTCTGATGCCGACTGCAAACGGACCGGACCAGGGCTAACTCTTTCATTAACTGACAGACTACCTGGTCACATCTCAGTTACACAAAGCCCAGCCCTGCTGCAGTCCTAATCACAGCACCGCCAGACAGCGTTCATTACAATGCTGTGCACAGCCCCGGTCTTGCAGCAAAAATAATGACCTTTACAAATCTTGTTCTTCAAAGGCGAAGGAGCGAAAGGGAGGATGAGATGGGAAGAGGAGAGAGGAAAATATCTTAAATATCCAGCTCCCATTCTCCACACCAGTGCATTACACAGAGCTGGTTGAAGTAAAGCAGAATTTATTCTAACAAGATGGATAATTATTTTCCACGATAACGGTACAGGAAAGGGCTCCAAGTAAAACTAATGCAAAGTGGAATAGTGGAGTAACTCAGCAGGTCTGGCAGCATCTTAGTTTTTAGTTTAGTTTAGAGATACAGCCACGGAAACAGGCCCTTCGGCCCACCGAGTCCGTGCCGGCCAACGATGCCCGCACATCAACACTACCCTACACACACTGGGGACAATTTTACATTTATACCAAGCCCATTAACCTACAAACCTGCACGTCTTTGGAGTGTGGGAGGAAACCGGAGATCTCCGAGAAAACCCACGCAGGTCACGGGGAGAACGTACAAACTCCGGACAGACAGCGCCCGTAGTCAGGATCGAACCCAGATTCCTGGCGCTGCAAGACAGCAACTCTACCGCTGCCCATCTCTGGAGTACATGGATAGGTCGGGACAATTCTTCAGTCTGAGTGTTCTCCAGAGATGCTGCCTGACCTGCTGAGTTATTCCAGCACTTTTTGGTTTTTTAAAAAACCAGTTCCTTGTTTCTATCAAATAAAATGTTTGACCAACCTCAACATGGATCCAGAGAATCTCAATCAGTGTGATACAGGCTGTTTCAACAGGCCCCTCAGCCCAACTTGCCCACACTGACGAGCATACCCTATCTGCACTAGTCCCACCTGCCAGCCTTCGGCCCATATCCCCCTGAACCTGTTCTATCCATGCACCTGTCTAAATGTTTCTTAAACGCTGCGATAGTCCCTGCTTCAACTACCTCCTCTGGCAGCTCGTTCCATACACCCACCACCCTTTGTGTGGAAAAAGTTACCCATTGGGTGCCTATTAAATCTTCTCCCCCTCACCTTAAACCCCTGTCCTCTGGTTCTCGATTCCCCTACTCTGGCAAGCGACACTTGTGATCTTGTACGCCTCAAAAGATCACCCCTCATCCTCCTGCGCTCCAAGGGATAAAGTCCCAGCTTGCTCAACCTCGCCCTATTGCTCAGGCCCTGTCCTGGCCTCATCTTCATAAATCTTCTCTGCCCATCTAAATCTTCTCTACCAACACAATAAAATCCACCATTCCCCGATCGTAATTGATACTGAACAATTTGTTAGAAATCCATAAAATATTTATCAACCTCCGCAAATAATAATCAGAGCCAAATAGATTACTCTCTCGGGGAAAACAAACGGGCTCAATAACTGACTATCTAAATTGTGAGCCTTTAACATAACCACCCAATGTAAAAACACTTCATCAATTGACAAAAGCTCTTCACTGCACCTCGGTACAGGTGACAATAAACTAAATTGTAACTCAAATAATTTTAAATGTCTCTGTAGTTTGTTCAACTGAAGCCCTTCACCAGAAGTTAAATGCAGTAAACCCTCGTTATAACAGAGCACAAGGAGGGGAGTGGTGTCCATTATTGACGATTGTCCGCTATAACAGAGCAAGGGATTCACTCCAACCACCTTGCGGTCACTTGAGTTGTTTTCAAGTACAAAGTTTTTCTTTTTTGTTACTGCAAGCTAAAAATACTAAAGGCTGTTTGTTACATTGTTTAATAGAGTTAAGTGTCGATCAGAGTGATTGCTTGTCAATGCCAATGCCTTGCCAGCGGTCAATGCCTTGCCAATGGTCAATGCCTTGCCAATGGTCAATGCCTTGCCAATGGTCAATGCCTTGCCAGTGGTCAATGCCTTGCCAATGGTCAATGCCTTGCCAATGGTCAATGCCTTGCCAATGGTGAATGCCTTGCCAATGGTCAATGCCTTGCCAATGGTCAATGCCTTGCCAATGGTCAATGCCTTGCCAGGGGTCAATGCCTTGCCAATGGTCAATGCCTTGCCAATGGTCAATGCCTTGCCAGGGGTCAATGCCTTGCCAATGGTCAATGCCTTGCCAGGGGTCAATGCCTTGCCAATGGTCAATGCCTTGCCAATGGTCAATGCCTTGCCAATGGTCAATGCCTTGCCAATGGTCAATGCCTTGCCAATGGTCAATGCCTTGCCAATGGTCAATGCCTTGCCAATGGTCACTGCCTTGCCAATGGTCAATGCCTTGCCAATGCCATCGGCCTCCGCAGTGTAACTTACAGCCTGCATTCTTAAAGAGGTGGTCGACAATTATGAAATCCGTTACAAAGTGGACTGTAATAAGGAGGGTTTACTGCAATACTGAGTGTGATGGAGAAAGGCAGGTAAGGCAATGGTGTATGGACAGCCATTGTGTCAGGGGCAGGTAGGCATGCAGGGGGCTCTTAAATGAACGGATCAGAATGATCATTTTGAGATTGAAGCAATGGGTGGACAAGTGACCATCACAAACATCTACGCATGCAATGGTTCGAGACTCCACCAGGGGGCTACAGGAATGGCCCAGCCCCATCCATCGAGCACATTGGAGTCAAACTTTTTTTTTTTATAAAGAAAGAAAGGGGCAGACAGCAAACACGACACAGACTGGTGAGGGTGGTCAACATACCCAGAAGGCACTGCAGGAAGGAGACTCGTCCCTCTGAGGAGCAGAAATCGCAACATCGTGAGTTGGAAGATGCACGCACGCACGGACGCACGGGGGAAACTGCCACAGAAACACTCTGGCTAAACTACCGACATCCATTTACAGCAAGATACAGGAATAAATAAAGGGGAGGCCATTTAAAACTGAGATGAGAAAAAACTTGTTCACCCAGAGAGTTGTGAATTTGTGGCAATTCTCTGCCACAGAAGGCAGTGGAGGCCAATTCTCTGGATGAATTTAGACGAGAGTTAGATAGGGCTAGCGGAACCAAAGGATATGGGGAGAAGGCAGGCACGGGTTACTGATTGTGGATGATCAGCCATGATCACAATGAATGGCGGTGCTGGCTCGAAGGGCCAAATGGCCTCCTCCTGCACCAATTTTCTATGTTTCTACACGTCCACCGCTGGAACAAACACAGGCGCGTTGGGGAAATCAGGGCCAGGGACCTTGGGGAAGCATCTGTACATTTTTGTAAGATTTATTTTGAGCGGAGATTCTGAGAGGTGATGTGGGGAGGATGTTTTCACTAGTGGGGGAGTCTAGGCCGACAGGTTGTAGGCTCAGAATTAAAGGACGTTCTTTTAGGAAGGAGATGAGGAGGAATTTCTTTAGTCAGAGGGTGGGGAATCTTTGGAATTCTTTGCCACAGAAGGCAGTGGAGGCCAAGTAAGTGGATATTTTTAAGGCAGAGAGAGGTAGATTCTTGATTAGTACGGATGTCAGAGGTTATGGGGACAAGGCAGGAGAATGGGGTTAGGAGGGAGAGATAGATCAGCCATGATTGAATGGAGGAGTAGACTTGATGGGTCAAATGGCCTAATTCTACTCCTATCACTTATAACCTTGTGGCCTTAACAGGAGACAATTTATTCTGTTGAGATTTTGTTGAAGGGTGTTCTACTTAAAATGGTCTCCAAAGGAAGTGTGGATGGAGGTTGGGATAACTTTTTTTGTTAAACACAGAGGGTTGTTAAAAATGGCACATCTTGTAAAAGGGACTTTAGTTTAGTTTAGAAATACAGCGCGGAAACAGGCCGTTCGGCCCACCGAGTCCGTGCCGTCCAACGATCCCCGCACACTAGCACCATCCTGCACACTAGGGGCAATATACAATGTCTTACAGCAACCAATTAACCAACAGGCCTGCACGTCTTTGGGGTGTGGGAGGAAACCAGAGCACACAAAATCCACATGGTCACGGGGAGAACGTGCAAACTCCATACAGACAGCAGTTGTGGTCAGGATCGAACCCGGGTCTCTGGCGCTGCAAAGCAGCAACTCTACCGCTGCCCCACCGTGCCGTTAAGGGCGAGAAGATTTTAGGCCCTTTATTGCTAAATGGTGAACAGATGGAAACAGCGTCCCCAGAAACGAGGAACACAACTCCGCATGGGGGCAAGCGGTTGTCCCCGGCAACCAGGCCCGGCCACGAGGAGTGTCCATGGTTACCTGTTCATGCAGGGGAGAGCCTGGCTCAGATCCCTCCTCCGTCCCATAGGGGGAGGTGTCCCCCGTCGCCACGCGGCTCACGGCCATCTCCGCGTGCCCCTTGCCCTGCGGCCCCTTCATCCGCACAAACTCCATGTTGTTGGATTTGTAAAACCCAAACGACATCTTCTGGGCCATCTTGGCAGCCACACTGACCTGGAAGAAAGAACCACATGTTTAGTTTAGTTCAGTAAAGCTGATCTGAACAGAAGAAAATGCTCTACTCTATGCACACCTCACCTATGTCACGTCACCAATGCATCGCATTACAACAGGTAAACCCCACTGCAACCTTCAAGGCCAGTTGGCAGACATCCCACTAGTTTAGTTTAGTATAGAGGTACAGTGCAGGAAACAGGCCCTTCGGCCCACCAGGTCCACACTGACGAGCGATCCCCACCCGACACACTCTACGGACAATTTTACATTTTGACCAAACCAATTGGCCTACAAACCTGCACGTCTTTGGAGTGTGGGAGCAAGCCGAAGATCTCGGAGAAAACCCACGCAGGTCACGGGGAGAACGAACAAACTCCGTACAAACAGCACCCGTAGTCGTGATCGAACCCGGTTCTCTGGCGCTGTGAGGCAGCAACTCGACCGCTGAGCCACCGTGCTGCCATTGATTTAGCCAACATTCTCCAAGCCCCGCTCAGCATGGGCAAGTTGGGCCAAAGGGCCTGTTTCTGTGCTGTATGACCATGACTCCATGAAACGCAAGCAATGGAGGAAAACTGACATCTCACAGGCCTCACAATTCTTTCCCACTGCAACCGTCCAGAACAAATATTTACTAATTGCTGAAAGAGAAAATACATTTCTCTCTTATCTAATTGAGAAATTATTCAGAGATAAATGATCTAATCGTTATTTTACTCGGGTTTAAATATAGCACAGCGAGTTAGCAACAAGAGTTGTGTTTGCTCATTCACATCCGTTGTGCAGTACCAAGTCCTGCCGCCCACTCTGCAGCGGTAGAATTGCTGCCTGACAGCCCCACAGACCCAGGTTCGATCCTGACTACAGATGCCACCTGTACGGAGATCGTACCTTCTCCCCGTGACCTGCGTGGGTTTTCTCCGAGACCATCAGTTTCCTCCCACACTCCAAAGACGTACCGGACTTGACAAGCTAGATGCAGGGAAAATGTTCCCAATGTTGGGGGAGTCCAGAACCAGAGGCCACAGTCTTAGAATAAAGGGGAGGCCATTTAAAACTGAGGTGAGAAGAAACTTTTTCACCCAGAGAGTTGCGAGTTTGTGGAATTCTCTGCCACAGAAGGCAGTGGAGGCCAATTCACTGGATGAATTTAAAAGAGAGTTAGATGGAGCTCTAGGGGCTAGTGGGATCAAGGGATATGGGGAGAAGGCAGGCACGGGTTACTGATTGTGGATGATCAGCCATGATCACAATGAATGGCGGTGCTGGCTCGAAGGGCCAAATGGCCTCCTCCTGCACCTATTTTCTATGTTTCTAGGTTTGTAGGTTAATTGGCTTGTTTATAAATGCAAATTGTCCCTAATGGGTGTAGGATAGTGTTAGTGTGGGGGCAATCGCTGGTCGGTGCGGACTCAGTGTGCCGAAGGGCCTGTTTCCGTGCTGTATCTCTAAACTAAAAAATCATACACCAGCACTCAAACTCTCTGCTCATCAGTAACCTGGACAGTGATAGAAGATAAATGTTCCCAATGTTGGGGGAGTCCAGAACAAGGGGTCACAGTTTAAGAATAAGGGGTAGGCCATTTAGAACTGAGACGAGGAAAAACTTTTTCAGTCAGAGAGTTATGAATCTGTGGAATTCTCTGCCTCAGAAGGCATTGGAGGCCAATTCTCTGAATGCATTCAAGAGAGAGCTGGATAGAGCTCTTAAGGATAGCGGAGTCAGGGGGTATGGGGAGAAGGCAGGAACGGGGTACTGATTGAGAACAGGGCCGTCTTAACGCATGGGCCTGATGGGCACTTGCCCGGGGCCCCACGAGCATAGGGGCCCCATGCTGATCTGTGTATGTTAAGTGACTTGCAATAAATAAATACTACTTTAAAAATGCAGGTTCAATAAGTGCTTTTTTCGCAACATTTTTGGTCACTAAGTGCTTCTCACAGCGATCTGTAAGTGCTTTTCGCAACATGTAGCACCCTAAGTCCATCGCTAAATGCTTTTCGGTAAGTGCTTTTCGCCGGCACGACAGGGGGGGGCTGGTAGGGAAAGGGGGGGTGGGGGAGAGTAACGGTAGGGGTCCCAGTACACTGCTTTGCCCGGGGGCCCATAATGCTGTAAAAACGGCCCTGATTGAGAATGATCAGCCATGATCACATTGAATGGCGGTGCTGGCTCGAGGGGCTGAATGGCCTCCTCCTGCACCTATTGTCTATTGTCTATAAGAGTGACAATGCTCAATCCCTGAAGTTAGCCACCTCTGGAAGGCAGAGAATTATTGAAAAGGGTCTCAGCCCAAAACATCACCTATTCCTTTTCTCCAGAGATGCTGCCTGACCCGCTGTGCTACTCCAGCTTTTTGTGTCTATCTTCAGTTAAACCAGCATCTGCAGTTCTTTTTTACACAATCCTGATTTGGTGATGATACTCATTGAAGGCGTTTCTAGAGCAAGGCTAAATCTATCACTGTGTTACTATTTATTGGATGCACAGTTGACCGTTTATGTTATTGTCGTGTTGTTTTCCCTACATAAGACAGCCTCACGCCAACATCCACCAACATCCATTCATGCTGTTTACACGAGAGACACAAAAAGCTGGAGTAACTCAGCATCTCTGGAGATCACAGCATCACAGGCAGCATCTCTGGAGAAAAGGAATAGGTGACATTTCCAGCTGGGATCCTCCTCCAAGCTGAAGAGGGGTTCCCACCCAAAACGTCACCCGTCCTTTTGCCTCCCCCCCCCCCCCCCAACCCCCCAGAGATGCTGCCCGACCCGCAGAGTTACTCCAACACTTTGTGCCACTTCTTTTTGCAAGCCAGCATCTGAAGTCACTTGAAATCAGTCTGAGGAAGGGTCTCGACCCGAAACGTCACATTCCTTCTCTCCCGAGATGCTGCCTGTCCCGCTGAGTTACTCCAGCATTTTGTGTCCTCCTTCGATTTAAACCAGCATCTGCAGGGTTTTTTTCCGACACTATCTGAAGTCACTTGCATTTCAAGAGAGAGTTAGATTCAGCTCTTAGGGTTCACGGAATCAAGGGATATGGGGAGACAGCAGGAACGGGGCACTGATTTTGGATGATCAGCCGTGATCATATTGAATGGCGGTGCTGGCTCGAAGGGCCGAACGGCCTACTCCTGCACCTATTTTCCACGTTTCCATGTTTGTACAGATGCTCCCTGACTAACAACGCTTCCACCTACGGTATTTCGACTTTGCGATGGTACAAACGGCAGGAACACGTAGCGAGACGTCTCTTGCTTCCGCCCACGTGATCACGTGTATTCAATGCACTTCGACTTACGATATTTTCGGTTTCCGATGCCTTTCCCGGAATGTAGCCCATCGTAAGTTGAGGAGCACCTGTATTTGTAATCAACGTTAGCTGCTATAGCAGCTTGGGGCATTTGGTTTACACCGAGCACACTGCGTGTCGAGCCAGCGAGATCACCAGCTTGCCGAGGGTGGGCACGCTGTAACGCAAGAGCTCTCTCACCCGGTTATCGTACACCTTCTTCAGCGCTTCGTATCTGATGGACCCCTGGAAGATCACACCCTGGAAGGTGTTGTTCTTGTCACTGGCCACCAGCTCCACACAGACCATCTCTCCTTCGCCGACAGACATGTCGCTGAACACCTGCGGAACACCAGGCGGAAGAGAACAAGATTTAGAGAGTGTTGTGTTCAGTTTCGGGCACCCGCGATGCAGGAAAGACGATACCAAGCTGGAAAAGGCGCAGAGGCGATTTACGAGGATGCTGCCAGGACTCGAGGGTCTGAGCTCGAGGGAGAGGTTGAGCAGGCAAGGACTCTATTCCCTGGAGCGCAGGAGGATGAGGGGTGATCAGAATCATGTGTTGTCTTTCCTCTGACTGGATGGCACGCAACAAAACCTCGGTACACGTGACAATAAACTAAACGAAACTGATCTTATCGAGGTGCACAAAATCATGAGAGGAATAGATCGAGTGGACGTGCAGAGTCTCTTGCCCAGATTAGGGGAATCAAGAACCAGGGGTTAAGGTGATGGGGGAAAGATTTAATAGGAACCTGAGGGTGGTGGGTGTATGGAACGAGCTGCCGGAGGAGGTAGTTGAGGCTGGGACTGTCGCAATGTTTAAAAACAATTAGACAGGTGCATGGACAGGACAGGTTTGGAGGGATATGGGCCAAACGCAGGCAGGTGGGACTTGTGTAGATGGTACATGTGGCCGGTGTGGGCAGGTTGGGCCGTAGGGCCTGTTTCCATGTTGTGTCACTCTTTGACTCTCGTGGTTATGAGGCGACCACCTCAAGATAACAGCATAATCGGCTCAGAGAACAGCAACACCTCAACTATGAACCAGATCAAGTAAGCCATTCATATCCCAAGATTTTATTAGGATCTTTTTTTGATTCGTTTTTGCCTGTGCGGTCCTGGACACTCATCTCTGTCATTGAAATCAAGCAATCACTAGAGGTAGTTTTAACCTATGATTGCACAGTTCCATGGCATCAAAATTCAGCTGCATAAGAGGTGGGCAACAGCAGTCAACTGTAATTAAACAGGGCATGTGGCAAAATCATTAGCATTCCTGTTCAGTGGTAGTGGTGAGCATTTGTAAAGAGAACCGTACCAAAACTGCCCTTTGTGGATTGCTTTGAAAGCGACAAAAATTATATTGTAGCGTTGAAGCTAAAGATTATCCGCCTTCCCTCAAGTCACCGTTTTCAAGCACGACGGCTCTATTTCACTGCACATCTTCCACCAAACATTAAAAGAGACATTACCTCTTCAAAACTGTCAATCATGAAGAAGATGTTGGGGTAACTGATTTTGGATTCCTCTCCTTTGCTGTCCATGGGGTGCTTGCTTGGAGAAGCAAATACTTGCTGTCAAAAAAAATAAATACACAAGGAGAAATGACTTCCAACAGAGAAAATGTAGTAGGATGATAACTTGAACAACAACAAATTGTATCGAGGGCCGGTGTGGGCATGTTGGGCCGTAGGGTCAAGAAGGGTCTCGACCCAAAACGTCACCCATTCCTTCTCTCCAGAGATGCTGCCTGTCCCACTGAGTTACTCCAGCATTTTGTGTCTATCTTGTATTAAGGCCTAATTGCCCTCAATGCCTTGGCTTGCCTTCAATGCCATGCCGTCAATGCCATGCCTTCATTACCATGCCTTCATTACCATGCCTTCATTACCATGCCTTCATTACCATGCCTTCATTACCATGCCTTCATTACCATGCCTACATTACCATGCCTTCATTACCATGCCTTGCCTTGCCTTCATTACCATGCCTCGCCTTTAATGCCTTGCCTTGCCTTCATTACCATGCCTTGCCTTGCCTTTAATGCCTTGCCTTGCATTAAGGCCTGGTGTCTGTACGGAGTTTGCATGTTCTCTCTGTGACCCCATGTGTTTACTCCGGTTTCCTCCCACACTACAAAGTCGTGCGGGTTTGCAGGTTAATTTGGCTTCTGTAAATTATCCCTAGTGTGTGTAGGATAGAGGGATAGAGCTAGTGTATGGGTGATCTCTGGTCAATGTGGACCCAGTGGGCCGAAGGGCCTGCCTTCCACACTGTATCGCTAAACTAAAAAAAAAGCCTAAACTAAACTAATCTAATCCCTACAGAAAATCAGTAAGGCCGAGGCCTGCCTGGATTTGTGCGTAAACCAACTGTGAGGTTCACAACTGATCACTCAATCACTTCCCATTACTCAACACCTGTGCTCGGTCTGCGTTGGCCAAACTGATCTCCCGGTGGCTGAGCACTTCAACTCCCCCTCCCATTCCCAGTCTGACCTTTCTGTCATGGGCCTCCTCCAGTGCCATAGTGAGGCCCACCAGAAATTGGAGGAACAGCACCTCATATTTCGCCTGGGCAGCTTGCAGCCCAGTGGTATGAACATTGACCTCCCACTTTAGATAGTTCCTCTGTCCCTCTCTTCCCCTCCTCCTTCCCAGTTCTCCCTCTATCTTCCTGTCTCCACCTATATCCTTCCTTTATCCCGCCCCCCTGACATCAGTCTGAAGAAGGGTCTCGACCCGAAACATCACCCATTGCTTCTCTCCTGAGATGCTGCCTGACCTGCTGAGTTACTCCAGCATTTTGTGAATAAATACCTTCGATTTGTACCAGCATCTGCAGTTATTGTCTTATACTCCCATTACAATGGAGTTTGTTGTGCACAGGTTACACCACTTGTAAACTAGCTCTACCACTATGTATGCTTATTAACCAGGAGAAATACCCTTTGTACAACTAATGGCAATGCCCACTAAACCTCGAGGCTGCCATCCAGAGGACGTGACTTTTGTTAACCAAGGCCCAAGCTGGATTATTCATTGATTTTCACGGAGATGGGTTTGGGGGAAGAAACCAGACTAGTTCTTACTTGGAAAGAGTGACTGAAGCTGTAAAATTAACGGTATTTTTAAAGAGAAGTCCGATAGATTCTTGATTAATGAAGGCTTTAAAGGTTCCAGGGAGAAGGCAGGAAAATGAGGTTGTATAGATTAGAAACGATGGAATGGCATGGCAGACTCGATGGGCCAAATGGCCTAATTTTGCTCCTACATCTTATGACCTAAAATCAAGAAATCATCCACTTTAATGCACAGAGCCCTGACATGCAGATACGGAGTAGGAAGGAACTACAGATGCTGGTTTAAACCGAAGATAGACACAAAAAGCTGGAGTAACCCAGCGGAACAGGCAGCATCTCTGGAGAGAGGGAATGGGTGACTGAAGGTGTCTCGACCCAAATTCCTCTCTCCAGAGATGCTGCCTGTCCCGCTGAGTTACTCCAGCATTTTGTGTCTACCTTTGATGTAAACCAGCATCTGCAGTTCCTTCCCACACAAAGAAACGACTCTACATGAATATAATCAAGCTGTCCACAGTGTAACAGTAAAAGGTACAAATGATAAAGGGCCCACCACATTCACCAGGACCTCTCCCTGAAGAAGGGCCGTCACTCGTGCGGCACGGTGGCGCAGCGGTAGAGTTGCCGCCTTGCAACGAATGCAGCGCCGGAGACCCGGGTTCGATCCCGACTACGGCTGCTGTCTGTGCGGAGTTTGTACGTTCTCCCCGTGACCTGCGTGGGTTTTCTCCGAGATCTTCGGTTTCCCCCCACACTCCAAAGACGTACAGGTTTGTAGTTAAATGGGTTGGTGTGTGTGTAAATAGTCCCTGGTGTGTGTAGGATAGTGTAATGTACGGGGATCGCTGGTCAGCACGGTGGGCCGAAGGGCCTGTTTCCGTGCTGTGTCTTTAAACTAAAAGTATGTCTAAATTAAACTCACCTGGGATTTCTTCTTATGGACGTGAATGTCACCCCCTTCTGAGCGCGTGCACACCGCGCACGTCACCATGTACTCCAGCTGCGGAGAGAGACAGAGAGAGTGAGTGAGAGAGAGAAAGAGGGAGAGAGAGAAAGAGAGAGAGAGAAAGAGAGAGAGAAAGAGATTCAGGCTTGAGGAACAGCTCCCAGCCTCTCGGTACATTGTCCATGCTACAAGATACTACACAGCAATCTGGACAAATGTACATGGAGTTGCTGTAGCAGCTAGTCATACAGCCCGTCGCCTATCCTCGTCCTCCAGAGATGCTGCCTGACCCGCTGAGTTACTCTAGCGCAGTGTGTTTTACTCAGGTGTCCAGGATTGGAGACCCTTAGACTATCTTTAATCAGACTTTACTGGCTTTTCCCTGCACTAAACGTGCATTAACATGATCCTACACACACTAGGGACAATTATTATAATATTTTTTTTAACATTTACCAAGCCAATTAACCCACAAACCTATACGTCTTTGGAGTGTGGGAGGAAACCGAAGATCTCGGAGAAAACCCACGCAGGTCACGGGGTGAACGTACAAACTCCGTACAGACGGCGCCCGTAGTCGGGATCGGACCGTGGTCTCCGGCGCTGCATTCGCTGTAAGGCAGCAACTCTACCGCTGCGCCACCGTGACCGCTCACAGCTGCAGTGGGGACATTATGGAAAACACCAAGACACTCCATGAAAAGGCACAAAGTGCCGGAGTAACTCTGCAGCTCAGGCAGCATCTCTGGAGGACATGGGTTGCCATGCATTCAAGAGAGAGCTGGATAGAGCTCTTAAGGATAGCGGAGTCAGGGGGTATGGGGAGAAGGCAGGAACGGGGTACTGATTGAGAATGATCTGCCATGATCACATTGAATGGCGCTGCTGGCTCGAAGGGCCGAATGGCCTCCTCCTGCACCTATTGTCTATTGTATCGGGTCGGGATCCTTCTTTGGAGCAAGACCCTTCTTCAGACTGCTTTCAAAAATGTTGCTCCTCAGTCGACTAAAATACGTGGTGCAGAAAATCTGTCAACTTATGAAAAATAAACGGCAGAGAAATTGTAGAGTCTTTTAACACAGAAAGTAAAATTATAACAAGCCAAAGGCAGTAGGATATCTTGGGGATCAGTAAAACTGGTTTAAAACTATTTCTGGCAATGCAACTTGAGGACAGTAACTGACTAAACTCAAAGTCTAAACTCTAAACTCAAATGTTATAGGAAGGAACTGCAGATGCTGCTTCAAACCGAAGATAGACACAAAGTGCTGGAGTATCAAGGACCAGTAAGCAAGTTTCCAGTCTATAAATATACCTTCTGCAAGACAAGGTTGAGGTAAACACTCTCCTCCCAGTCAATGTCAGGATCACCGAGACCAGGCAGCTTCTTGGAATCCCTTCGGTAAACTTCAACCTCAACCTGCCAGGTCAAGAAAGAGAGACCAAAACAAACAGTTCAGGCACAAACGTTCTTCCACTACAGAATAAATGTCAGGTCAGCATTATATCACGGTTTGTTATCACAGTGAGAGATAAACCCAACAATGAATGCAAAGCAGCAGGATGGTGCAAAGATTAGCTAAGGTAGAGTTGCTGCCTTGCTGCTCTGGAGACTCGGGTTCAATCCTGACTCCGGGTGCTGTCTGTACAGAGTTTGTACGTTCACCCCGTGATCCGAGGAAACATGTTCCCAATGTTGGGGGAGTCCAGAACAAGGGGCCACAGTTTAAGAATAAGGGGTAGGCCATTTAGAACTGAGATGAGGAAAAACTTTTTCAGTCAGAGAGTTGTGAATCTGTGGAATTCTCTGCCTCAGAAGGCAGTGGAGGCCAATTCTCTGAATGCATTCAAGAGAGAGCTAGTTAGAGCTCTTAAGGATAGCGGAGTCAGGGGGTATGGGGAGAAGGCAGGAACGGGGTACTGATTGAGAATGATCAGCCATGATCACATTGAATGCCGGTGCTGGCTCAAAGGGCCGAATGGCCTCCTCCTGCACCTATTGTCTATTGACCGCGTGGGTTTTCTCCAAGTGCTCCGGTTTCCTCCCACACTCCAAAGACAACCAGGTTTATCGGCTAATTCACTTCGGTAAAAACAAAAACAAAATCACAGTAGATTGTCCCCAGTGTGTGGAGGACTACGTTAGTGCGCGGGGATCGCTGGTCGGCGCGGACTCGGTGGGCCAAAGGGCCTGTTTCCACGCTGTATCTCTAAACTGAGCTAAACTAAAAAGTGTCTTTTAAATGCAAGTGAAAGTGTCTACCTCAAACACCACCTCTGGCAGCTTGTTCTATAAATCCATCAGCCTGTGAAAGACTCACCAACACTTCCCATTGTAGCCTTCCTGCCAACCTGAAATCAAACCTCTCGCTCTCTCCGCCCCTCCCCTGCCTCAGTCGTCCCACTGTGGTTCCACTGTCGTCCTGCTTAGTTTCACTCATTATCACCTCTACAGCCAACAATGGACCATTGTGGGCTCCAACATTCCTGGTTTTGATTTGTCCTTTAGCATATCTTTTATTGCTTTGTTCTTTATACCTCTAGTTCCCCTCTCCCCTGACTCTCAGTCTGAAGAAGGATCTCAACCCAAAACATCACCTACTCCTTTTCTCCAGAGATGCTGCCTGACTCCATCAACTAAAACTCTGGCTTCAGACTGCAGCAGTGAGCCATTTGTAGCAGATGCCCTGGAGATAGCTACAGGGAGAGGTTGAGTATGCTGGGTCTCTGTTCCTTGGAACGCAGGAGGATGAGGGGTGATGTATAGAGGTGTATAAGATCATGAGGTGAATAGATCGGGTAGACGCACAGTAGTGTAAGAAAATAACTGCAGATGCTGGTACAAATCGAAGGTATTTATTCACAAAATGCTGGAGTAACTCAGCAGGTCAGGCAGCATCTCAGGAGAGAAGGAATGGGTGACGTTTCGGGTCGAGACCCTTCTTCAGACGCACAGAGTCTCTTGCCCAGAGTAGGCGAATTGAGGACATAGGGTAAAGTTGAAGGGGAAAAGATGTAATAGGAATCTGAGCCATAACTTTTTCAAAGGGTGGTGTGTGTAAGGAACAAGCTGCCAGAGGAGGTAGTTGAGGCTGGGACTATCGCAATGTTTAAGAAACAGTTAGACATGTACATGGATAGGACAGGTTTGGAGGGACGTGGACCAAAAACAGGCAGGTGGGACGAGTGTAGATGGGACATGTTGGCCGGTGTGGACAAGTTGGGCCGAAGGGCCTGTTTCCACACTGTATCACTCCATGACTTCCCTCCTTTGGCTGAGAATCAGTGCAAGATCGGTTCCCAGCCTGAACCAAGTATTCAAAACTCCAGTTGCAAAGCAGCAAAGAGGAAGTTTTCCCCCACAAAGAGGAAGTGAGAGATCGGGGAGCGCAAGCAATGCAACACCACTAACCCGAGATCAGGCTGCCTGAGCTGAGAGGGCCCCGATCTCGAGGCAGGGGGCCGGCCCACACGCCCGGCTTTGAGGAGGCAACGTGACCAAACCGCCAAGCCCAAACTATTTCTTTAACAGGGCCGCACGGCTAGGGTTGCCAACTTCCTCACTCCCAAATATGGGACAAGGTGACGTCACCGCCCCGCGCCCCACATGACCTCACCCAGCCAGCGGCCATGTGCTCCCACGTATCGACCCACCTCCTGGCCCATTGGTGGAGCGGGAGCACGTGGCCGCTGGCTGGATGAGGTCACGTGAGGTGAGGGGCGGTGACGTCACCTTGTCCTGTATTTGGGAGTGAGGAAGTTGGCAACCCTAATCACGAGGCAGTGAGCCGGCCCACATGCCCGGCTTTGAGGAGGCAACGTGGCCAAACCGCAAAGCCAAAACAATTTCTTTAACAGGGCGGCACAGTGGTAGACCAACTGCCTTGCAGAGCCCCGGGTTCAATCCCGACTACGGGAGCCGTCTGTACGGAGTTTGAACGTTCTCTCCCCATGACCTGCCTGAGTTTTCTCTGAGATCTTCTGTTTCCTCCCACATTCCAAAGACGTACAGGTTTGTATATTAATTGGCTTTGTATACAAGTAAAGTGTCCCTAGCGTGTAGAAACATAGAAACATAGAAAATAGGTGCAGGAGTAGGCCATTCGGCCCTTCGAGCCTGCACCGCCATTCAATATGATCATGGCTGATCATCCAACTCAGTATCCCGTACCTGCCTTCTCTCCATACCCCCTGATCCCTTTAGCTGCAAGGGCCACATCTAACTCCCTCATGTAGGTGTATCGAGTAGTGTTAGCGTGCGGGGATCGCTGGTCTGTGTGGACTCGGTGGGCCGAAGGGCCTGTTTCCGCACTGTATCTTTAAACTAAACTCAAATAACTAAAAGACAGTCTGAAGAAGGGTCTCGATCCGAAACGTCACCCATTCCTTCTCTCCAGAGATGCTGCCTGTCCCACTGAGTTACTCCAGCATTTTGTGTCTACCTTCGATTTAAACCAGCATCTGCAGTTTTCTTCCTACACAAAAGACATTTAATGATTATTATTGGGATGCGCAGCTCCCATTCGCTCGTGATTTACAGGCAATTTGGGCATAGTTGTTCCCCACTGTTTGAGTAGAAGTCTGCAGTAATTCACAATCGACAGCAGCGACACCAACATTGCTGGTTCAGCAGTTTATGGAGGTCAGTTTTGGTTGCCATGGAAATAAACCCATCATCTCCAATTTATGGAAAGAACTAAATCCAACTACGCAGCAGGACCCTGGGCTCAGAAGGTTGCAAATGGTGCCAAAAGTCGGTTCATCAGTTTCCGTAAACTGTCCCTAGTGTGTAGCATAGATAGAACTAGTGTACGGGCGATCGTTGGTCAGCATGGACTCGGTGGGCCGAAGGGCCTGTTTCTACGCTGCATCTCTAAACTGAACTAATTTCCAGCATCCATGGGGGTTTTTTTTTCAACGAGTCATTAACAGGATCGAATTACAAATTTAAAAAAATCCAATCTAATAAATCTTAAACTAATAATCCACAGTAATCCATGGATGGGCTTAGTGTTAACTATTTGTTTCACCTTTAGATGAACCTTCATCTCTCTGTCTGGAATTGGTCTTAGTCAGGATCAAATTGCAGAAAGCGTTTAGTTTAGAAATACAGCGCAGAAACAGGCCCATCGGCACACGAGACCGCACCGAATAGCGATCACCGCACATTAACACTATCCCCCACACACACACACGGGACAATTTACACTTTTACCTGGTAGTCTGAAGAAGGGTCTCGACCCGAAACGTCGCCCATTCCTTCTCTCCTGAGATGCTGCCTGACCTGCTGAGTTACTCCAGCATTTTGTGAATAAATGCACTTTTACCAAGCCAATTTACCTACAAACCTGTACGTATTTGGAGTGTGGGAGGAAACCAAAGATCTCGAAGAAAGCCCCACGTGGTCACGGGGAGAACGTACAAACTCCATACAGACAGCGCCCGTAGTCGGGATCGAACCCGGGGCTGCAAGCGCTGTAAGGCAGCAACTCTACCGCTGCGCCACCGTGCCGCCCCTGAACAAGTGAACAATCTTTATGCAATATATTCTTGCCGAGCGGTCAAATGCAAGATTCATTATTACAGTGCAGTTTTATTTGCTTAGTCTTTGCTATTGAATACAGGAATTATTTCAATAAGTCAGCTTTCTCTTCCCCTGACCTCAGCATCACTCTGTGAGTGCAACTCTCTTGCCCAGAATAACTCACTATTCCTTAATCCTTCCACTGTCTGCTGATATGACACACACAGTAACCTACACTGCAAAGATTATTAAAACCAAAGGTTGGATTTTAAGAATCAGAATTTTTTTTAATTTGCTTGCACGACTTTGTACTTCCGCTATTTGACTTTAGACTTTAGGGATAGTCAAGTCAAGTCAAGTCAAGTTTATTTGTCACATACACATAAATGTGCAGTGCCAAGACAGGCCCTTCGGCCCACCGAGTCCGTGCCGACCAGCGATCCTCACACGCTAGCACTATCCGACACACACGAGGGACAATTTACAATTTACAGAAGCCAGTTAACCTACAAGCCTGTATGTCTTTCGAGTGTGGGAGGAAACCGGAGCTCCTGGGGAAAACCCACGCAGGTCATGGAGTGAACGTACAAACTCTGCACAGCAGCCGTAGGCAGGATCAAACCTGGGTCTCTGCCGCTATTAGGCAGTAACTCTACCACTGCGCCACCAGTCACCACCAGCACCACCGAGAGAATAGCTATTGTAAGGAGGAGGAACATGAGCATTCCTGTACAAGGGTCATTGAATCAACAGCGTGGAAACAGGCCCTTCGGCCCAACTTGCCCACACCGACCAACATGTCCCATCTACCTAATAGACCCCACACTTGGCTGGCGATGGCTGGTGCGTATTTCCCCCTTATCGAGCATCATTCTGCTGTTGGTATTCAAGGCGAGTCGAAGAAGGCTTTCTACTCTCTGGATACAGTGTCGGCACCTAGCAACCCCTTAATATCCTGGAGTCATACAGTGTGGAAACGGGCCCTTCGGCACAACATGCCTATGCTGACCAACATATCCCATCTACACTCGTCCCACCTGCCTGCGTTTGGCTCATACCCCTCTAAACCTGTCCTATCCTAGTACCCGTCTAAATGTTTCTTAAACGTTGCGATCGTACCTGCCTCAACTACCTCCTCCGGCAGCTCGTTCCATACACACACCACCCTGCGTGTGAGGTAAGTGTGCATGCATTGCTTCAATTAATCATTCCCCATGGAAACCATCTTCAACAACTTCCACGACGAGAATGTGATCAAGGCTTCACGATTTTATATTATAAACAAATACACAAACTTTGAACTGAAAATGTCCAGGCCTGGGTAGAGTGGATGTGGGGAGGATGTTTCCACTAGTGGGAGAGTCTAGGACCAGAGGTCACAGCCTCAGAATTAAAGGATGTTCCTTTAGGAAGGAGATGAGGAGGAATTTCTTTAGTCAGAGGGTGGTGAATCTGTGGAATTCTTTGCCATAGAAGGCTGTGGAGGCCAAGTCAGTGGATATTTTTAAGGCAGAGATAGATAGATTCTTGATTAGAACGGGTGTCGGGGGTCAATGGGAAGAATGCAGGAGAATGGGGTTAGGAGGGAGAGATAGATCAGCCATGATTGAATGGCCTTGAAGGGCTGAAATGCCTAATTCTACTCCTATCACTTATGATGTTATGATCTTATGCAGATGCTGGTTTATACCAAAGATTGACACATAGCCAGGCACAATCTGAAAAAGGGTCCTGACCCGAAACGTCACCTGTCCTTTTTCCCCCAGAAAAGCTGCCTGACCTGCTGAGTTACTCCAGCACCTTGTGTCTATCTTCTGTATTAACATAGAAACATAGAAAATAGGTGCAGAAGTAGGCCATTTTGCTCTTCGAGCCATTCAATGTGATTGTGGCTGATCATCCACAATCAGTACCCCGTTCCAGCTGTCTCCCTATATCCCTTGAATCCGTTAGCCCGAAGAGCTACATCTAACTCGGATATAACTTTTTCAGTTTGATTATACCAAATACAATTTAAAAAGAGAAAAAAAAGTGCTTTCTCTGAACCTTATTGAAGCATAAAGCTTCTCCTTCCCTGCCCTTATCCTCTGAGTCTCTAAGCAATACTTTCAGGCTTTGCGTGAGGGGTTAGTTTTGTTGCCTGACCCTGTCTGTACAATGCTCCCAGGCTCTATGCCCTCATCTATTAAGGCAGCCGATTATTCAGCTTCATCAAAATTCCACCCCAGCAGTAATTGCCCAGGGAGTGAATGTACTCTGATAATTATTCATGAGCTGAGCAGTGGGCCACAATACAATTCTCAGCCACAGACTTTAATTAGTTCCATTATGAAGTGCAGTTATTTTGTGTTGGACAATATGTACATTATCCAGGAGATACACTCTGTGGAATTACAAATACTGTGGTGGAAGGTCTTTTGTCTCGATCTCTCTCCCAGTTTATCCCTGCTTCCTATTTATTTTCACAGGTTCATAAGTGATAGGAGAAGAATTAGGCCATTCGGCCCATCAAGTCTACTCTGCCATTCAATCATGGCTGATCTATCTCTCCCTCCTAACCCCATTCTCCTGCCTTCTCCCCATATCCCCTGACACATGTCCAAATCAAGAATCTATCTATCTCTGCCTTAAAAATGCCCATTGACTTGGCCTCCAGGGCCTTTCTGCGGCAATGAATTCCACAGATTAAACTAATTTAATCTAATGAATTCCACAGATTAAACTAATCTAAACTAAACTAATGGTAACACATGGGCACAGTGCCCACTATTTATTTCACCTTTAGATGGACCCTCGCCTCTCAATCTGGATTTGATCTTAGTCAGGATCAAATTTGTTCTAAATTGCAGAAAGTGAACAATCTTAATACAAAATAAATTTGTGAACTTTTTTAGGATTTTTAAATCCCAATTAAAAAAGAGGAATAAAAATTAATATTTTTTAATTCGGAATTAAAAAGAACTCATTTCGAAGTTCTAATAATTAGCCATTAGAAATAATAATTTAGAATGATATCCAATTCCCATAATTAGCGATTCCCCCGATTCCCAAATATGGGAATTCCTCCAATTCCATATATATTGGAATTCCTAATAATTAGGAATTAGAAATGATTCTAAATAATTAGAATTATTAGAAACTATCTTGAGAATAATAATTGTAATAATTATTTCTAACTCCTAATTTTAAAGACTCCCTAATTTAGGAATTAGAAATTCGAGTTTCTAAAACACGCATCCTATTTTTGGATCACTGAACACAGATAGTGAAGATGTTAGAAGTGAGGTTATATTTGAAGAGCGCTAGAAAGTAATTCTCAGATCAGTGTCCAGGGTCGATCTTCTGTACATGGCATTCGATCGCTGCACTTCAACAAGGACAATGTCCGTGGCACTTGGCTTTCTACTGTGAAGAGCCAATGCATGGGACAAGTTCACTCTTCAAGGCTGTGGCTTTCGAGAGGATCACATGTTCTCTCTCACAAACAGCACAGAAATTCTAAGCAGTGCTTCCATATTTAACACTCCTGCACTGTGGATCAGAGGAAGAGAGCACAGGTTCTTTAGAGACCTTTGAGAGATACAGCGCGGAAACAGGCCCACCGGCCCGCTGAGTCCGCGCCGACCAGCGATCACCCCGTACACTCGCACTACCCTTACACACTCGGGACAATTTGCAATTTTACCGAAGCCAATTAACCTACAAACCTGTACGTCTTTGGGATGTGGGAGGAAACCGAAGCACCTGGAGAAAACCCACGCATTCACAGGGAGAACGTACAAACTCCGTACAGACAGCGCCCACAGTCGGGATCGAACCTGGGTCTCTGGCGCTGTAAGACAGCAACACTACCGCTGCGCCACTGTGTTGCCCTAGCAGGTCTACAGAAAAATTGGTCTACAATTCTGCCTTCAGTACTTTTATATTTAAAGTGGTAGAGTTGCTGCCGTACAGTGACAGAGACTCCGGTTCGATCCCGACTATGGGCGCTGTCTGTACGGAGTTTGTACGTTCTCCCCGTGACCTGCGTGGGTTTTCTCCGGGTGCCCCGGTTTCCTCCCACACTCCAAAGACGTACAGGTTTGTAGGCTAATTGGCTTGGTATAAATTGGCCCTAGTGTGTGTAGGATGGTGCTAATGTGTGGGGCTGGTCGGCACAGACTCGGTGGGCCGAAGGGCCTGTTTCCGAGCTGAATCTCTAAATCAAAAATCGGGCCAGTCATCGCACTGTATCTCTAAACTAAACTAAACACTAACAGCAGCAAACATGACAGAATGGTAACAGGATGCAACTTGGCAAACACCCACAGTGGCATTTGGACATGTAAACAAAATCTCGTTCAGAAAGTTGGGCTTCAAGGATTGACGATGGGACGATTGTTAACGGGCTTCACAAAAATGGAAAAGCACCTGGAAAAGCTTCTTGAGCCCAGAAGAGTAAATGTGGGCAGAAGCAGCCATGGTGATTAATTGTAAGACAGCTGTAAAATTCCTCAAAAGGTCCCCAGGGAACCTGAACATACTGCAGTTCTGCACAGTGTACGGCCATGGAATTGCCTGCTTGGAGATGGATAAGGATTCTTGTTCCGGCTAAGATCAATTAAGTGGCCGACTTTGAACTTCAGCTTCAGAAAAAGTCTCCTGTGGACAGGAAATTAAACCTGCTTTTAGAAGTGCTACTCAGTTATTCTGCTCAGATTTCCTGAACCAGAGACAGAGAGAGAGACAGAGAGAGAGGCAGAGAGAGACAGAGACAGAGAGACAGAGACAGAGACAGAGACAGAGACAGAGGGAGGGGGTAAAAAAGAGCTTGATGGCCAGACACAATTCCCTTAATAAATATTGATGGATTTATGCAGGAAAGCCAACCGTGAAGAGGAGGAGAGTTAAATAAATAGCAAATTAAATTAATTTGCTCTGTCAGGAGTTACTAATAAAATACTAAAGTCATGGAGACACACAGTATGGAAACAGGCCCTTCGGCCCAACTTGCCCACACCGATCAATATGCCCCATCTACACGAGTCCCACCTGTCTGCGTTTGGCCCATATCCCTCTAAACCTGTCCTATCCATGTACCTGTTCAATTGTTTCTTAAACGTTGGGATAATCCCTGCCTCAGCTACTTCTTCTGCAGCTCATTCCATACACCCACTACCCTTTGTGTGAAAACGCTACTCCTCAGTTTCCTATTACATCTTCTCCTACCACACTTCAAAACAGAGTCTGAAGAAGGGTCACCTATTCCTTCTCTATGAGACGCTGCCTGACCCGCTGAGTTACTCCAGCTTTTCATGATACCTTCGATTTGTACCAGCATCTACAGTTATTTTCCTACACACTTGAAGGCCGAGGGTCCTCTGGCCCTCGATTCCCCTACTCTGGGCAAGAGACTCTGCATCTACCCGATCTATTCCTCCGATGATTTTGTACACCTCTATAAGATGTGTGTCCGAATGGTTCTTACTGTGCCATTTTGATGTATCAAGTGTTATTCCACACATGGGCACCTCTTGAGGAAGTGCAAGGGCCGGAGATAAATGGAGAGGTTGGGCAGATTAGGACTTTATTCCTTGGAGAGCAGGGGGTTGGGAGGTGAGCTTATAGAGGTGGATGAAATCATGAGGGAACCAGAAAATGTCAATGCACAGTTTTTTGTCCAGAGTAGGGGGGGAATCAAGAAACAGAGGACATAGATTTAAGTTGAGTGGAGCAAGATTTCAAGAGGAACCCAAGGGGCAACTTTTTTCACTCAGGTGCAGGGAACGAGCTTCCAGAGGAGGTAGTTGAGGGAGGTACTATAACTGAATTAAAAAAACACACATGGACAGGTGCATGAACAGGAAAGGTTTAGATGGAAGATAGGCACAAAGTGCTGGAGTAACTCAGCGGGTCAGGCAACATCTCTGGAGAAAAAGGATAGGTGACGTTTCGGGTTGGGTCAGCTGAAGAAAGGTTCCTACCCACCTGTCCTTTTTCTCCAGAAATACTGCCTGACCCGCTGAGTTACTCCAGCGTTTTGTGTCTGCCATCGGTATCAACTAGCATCTGCAATTCCATCCAACACAAGGTTTAAATGGATATGGGCGGGCGATGCGGACAGATGGCCTGAGAGTAGATGGGGCATCTTGGCTGGCATGGGCGAGTTGGGCCGAAGGGCCTGTTTCCGTGCTGTACCACTCTATGACTGATCTGCCAACAGTATGTTTGCCGCAGGCGTCCGGCTGCTTGCTGTGTTAGAGTTTAAACAGTGAACCTTATTCTGCAGTGATATTCCTCCTCATTTCTTCTGAAATGAAGGGAAGGTTAAAGTTAACACGACAGCGTGCTCTCAGGAAACGTCACTGAATATTTAAGAGTCGGGAGATATTCAGCAGATATCCCTCCCCCTGAAGGTTTGAGTAAAGAAAATAATTTCACGTGGAAAAGTTTAAATGGGCAAATCCAATCAATTATAGAGAGGCTATTTGAAAGAGCGGCCTTTCTCGATTGTTCAGAGAAGTGGAGTTTCCTTTTAAACAATTTTACGCACATAAAATGATTGAACATGTCAGCTGAACTACAAGGCGTGGTCCCATTGATCACACACTGAAATCTGGGGCAGCGGGTTCAGGATTCATTCTACTCGAGAACTAGGTGGTGCAGCGGTAGAGTTGCTGCCCCACACATAGAAACATAGAAAATAGGTGCAGGAGTAGGCCATTCGGCCCTTCGAGCCTGCACCGTCAGTCAATATGATCATGGCTGATCATCCAACTCAGTATCCTGTACCTGCCTTCTCTCCATACCCCCTGATCCCTTTAGCCACAAGGGCCACATCTAACTCCCTCTTAAATATAGCCAATGAACTGGCCTCAACTACCTACTGTGGCAGAGAATTCCACAGACTCACCACTCTCTGTGTGAAGAAATGTTTTCTCATCTCGGTCCTAAAAGACTTCCCCCTTATCCTTAAGCTGTGACCCCTGGTTCTGGACTTCCCCAACATCGGGAACAATCTTCCCGCATCTAGCCTCTCCAGCCCCTTAAGAATTTTATATGTTTCTATAAGATCCCCCCTCAGTCTTCTAAATTCCAGCGAGTACAAGCCTAGTCCATCCAGTCTTTCTTCATATGAAAGTCCTGCCATCCCAGGGATCAATCTGGGTGGCACACCGACCGCCATAGACCCAGGTTCGATCCTGACTACGGGTGCTGTCTGCACGGAGTTTGTACATTCTCCCCGTGACCGCACTGGTTTTCTCCGGGTGCTCCGGTTTCCTCCCACACTCCAAAGTTGAGCAGGTTTGTGGGTTAATTGGACTCGGTAAAATTTGTAAATTGTCCCTGGTGCGTGTAGGATGGTGTTAACGTGCGGGGAATTCGCAGGTCGGGCCGAAGGTCCTGCTTCTGTACTGTATCTTCAAAACATCTCTAAACTCAACTGCAGGGATATTTTAGAGATACAGCGCAGAAGCAGGCCCTTCGGCCCACCCAGTCCGTGCCGACCAGCGATCCCCGCACACTAACACTATGGGGACTACACCTACACACAAGGGACAATTTAAAATTACAATTATACCAAGCCGATAAACCTACAAACCTGTGCGTCTTTAGAGAGTGGGAGGAAACCGTAGTGCCCGGAGAAAACCCACAGCGGTCATAGTAATCAGGTTCGGCTTGTATTCGCTGGAATTTAGAAGATTGAGGGGGGATCTTATAGAAACTTACAAAATTCTTAAGGGGTTGGACAGGCTAGATGCAGGAAGATTGTTCCCGATGTTGGGGAAGTCCAGAACAAGGGGTCACAGTTTAAGGATAAGGGGGAAGTCTTTTAGGACCGAGATGAGAAAGTTTTTTTTTCACACAGAGAGTGGTGAATCTGTGGAATTCTCTGCCACAGAAGGTAGTTGAGGCCAGTTCATTGACTATATTTAAGAGGGAGTTAGATGTGGCTCTTGTGGCTAAAGGGATCAGGGGGTATGGAGAGAAGGCAGGTACGGGATACTGAGTTGGATGATCAGCCATGATAATATTGAATGGCCAAATGGCCTACTCCTGCACCTACTTTCTATGTTTCTATGAACTCGGGTCTCTGGCACTGAGAGGCAGCAACTCTACCAGCTGCGCCACCGTGCTGTCCTCAGTGCTGGAGTAGTACGATTCCAGGATGCTGTTTGTGGGACTTCTCCCCTGCTTGGTTCCTATGTTTCACACACCGCATCGTTAGCGGTAAACTTTCACAAGGACGTAAAAAGAATCACAAAACACGGCGGTCTGCTTTTTCCAAAACACCCAAACGGGCAAGTCCAGAAAGTGAAAAGTTCAAATCAACAAGTTAGCTGGCCGAGAAGTTCATCAAAACAGAAATAACAAACTAATTAGCGGTGTGTAAAATCATGAACGGAATAGATTGGGTAGATGCACAGTTTCTGGCCCAGAGTAGGGGAATCGAGGACCAGAGGACACAGGTTTAAGGTGAAGGGGAAAAGATTTAATAGGAATGTGAGGGGTATCTTTTCACACTAAGGGTGGTGGGTGTATGGAACAAGCTGCCAGAGGAGGTAGTTGAGGTTGGGATTATCCCAACGTTTAAGAAACAGTTAGATAGGTACATGGATAGGACAGGTTTGGAGGGATATGGACCAAACGCAGGCAGGTGGGACTAGTGTAGCTGGGACAAGTTGGCTGGTGTGGGCATGTTGGGCTGAAGGTTTCCACAAAGTGTTTCCACACTGCAGATACTGGTTTACACCGAAGCTACACGCAAAATGCTGGAGTAACTTAGTGGGCCAGGCAACATCTCTGGAGAAAAGGTATGGGTGACGTTTCAGGTCGAGACCCTTCTTCAGACTGAGAGTCAGGGGAGAGGGAGACAAAGAGATGAGGAAGACTTCTTCAACTTATTTACATCGGCGAAACCAAACGGAGGCTCGGTGATCGCTTCGCTCAACACCTGCGCTCGGTCCGCGTTAACCAATCTGATCTCCCGGTGGCTGAGCACTTCAACTCCCCCTCCCATTCCCAGTCTGACCTTTCTGTCATGGGCCTCCTCCAGTGCCATAGTGAGGCCCACCGGAAATTGGAGGAACAGCACCTCATATTTCGCCTGGGCAGCTTGCAGCCCAGTGCTATGAACATTGACTTCTCCAACTTTAGATAGTTCCTCTGTCCCTCTCTTCCCCTTCCCCTTCCCAGATCTCCCTCTATCTTCCTGTCTCCACCTATATCCTTCCTTTGTCCCGCCCCCCTGACATCAGTCTGAAGAAGGGTCTCGACCCGAAACGTCACCCATTCCTTCTCTCCTGAGATACTGCCTGACCTGCTGAGTTACTCCAGCATTTTGTGTCTACCTAAGGTGTGAAAATGACAGAGCAAAGCAGACGATGATAAGGAAATGTAAAATGTTTCATTGTTCGTGAAGTCTTTACCTCCATTGACGAGGAGTCTGCCGAGCATACCTGCTTCCCCTCACCGATGTCGGGACCAGTAAAGCCCAGCTTCCGCCGAACGTAGAACAGCATGTCATCCTGCCGTGGGGCCCACTTCTCCATGAAGTAAGTCGAAAACATCCACGTCCAAAAGACAATACGATCGTCTTTGAAGCAACCTATCGGAAAACAAACAGCGTCTTAATTGGAAGTCAGAAAGACACAAAGAACGGCAGACGATGGGAGCTGGAGAGAAACCCAAAGTGCTGGAGGAATTCAGCGGGTCAGGCAGCATCCGATACCGTACGATAGAACTCTATTTATCCCAGGGGGGGAAATAGGTCTGCCAACGCTCATAAAACACAACAAGATACATGAAACGTGAAATTAAAGTGGCGAGTGGAAAGGATTAGGGAGTGGGGTGGGGGGGAGTCAGTCTACCCCATTGGCAGAAGGGGGAGGGGTTGTACAGTTTGATAGCCACAGGGAAGGAGGATCTCCTGTGGGGTTCCGATTTTTTTTTTGATTTAGAGATACAGCACGGAAACAGGCCCTTCGGCCCACCGGGTCCGCGCCGCCCAGCGATCCCCGCACACACTAGGGACAGTTTTACATATTACCCAGTCAATTAACCTACATACCTGTACGTCTTTGGAGTGTGGGAGGAAACCGAAGATCTTGGAGAAAACCCACGCAGGTCACGGGGAGAACGTACAAACTCCGTACAGGCGGCGCCCGTAGTCAGGATCGAACCAGAGTCTCTGGCGCTGCATTCGCTGTAAGGCAGCAACTCTACCGCTGCGCCACCGTTCAGGCTGGACAGCATCTTGGTGGAACCAGTTTGTTGTTGCCGGGACATTCCCCTCCCCCCAACATGGTGTGCAATTAACATCTGCCAACATGATTCCCAAACACTTTCCTTGCATCCCTGAAACACCTCTTTGCAAATTAAACTAATTCTCAGATTTATGTCCAGATTGAACGAAGTGCTGGACCGCCAGTTGCCGGCAAAAATAAACAAAAAGTGGTCTTTAGTGATACAGGCCCTTCGGCCCACCGAGTCCAGGCCGACCACTGGTCACCCGTTCACACTAGTTTAATGTTGTCCCACTTTCTCATCCACTCCCTACACACTAGGGGCATTCCTACAGAAGCCAATTAACCTCGATTCCCCTACTCTGGGCAAGAGACTCTGCATCTACCCGATCTCGATCTATCTTCGGGATAAGGGAGGAAACTGGAATTTAGAAGGATGAGAGGGGATCTTATTGAAACGTATAAGATTATTAAGGGGTGGGACACGTTAGAGGCAGGAAACATGTTCCCAATGTTGGGGGAGTCCAGAACCAGGGGCCACAGTTTAAGAATAAGGGGTAGGCCATTTAGAACGGAGATGAGGAAAAACTTTTTCAGTCAGAGAGTTGTAAATCTGTGGAATTCTCTGCCTCAGAGGGCAGTGGAGGCCAATTCTCTGAATGCATTCAAGAGAGAGCTGGATAGAGCTCTTAAGGACAGCGGAGTCAGGGGGTATGGGGAGAAGGCAGGAACGGGGTACTGATTGAGAATGATCAGCCATGATCACATTGAATGGTGGTGCTGGATCAAAGGGCCGAATGGCCTACTCCTGCACCTATTGTCTATTGAAACCAGAAGCACCCGGAGGAAATGGTCCCTAGTGTGTGGAGGACAGAACTAGTGTATGGGTGATCGCTGGTCGGCACAGACTCGTTGGGCTGAAGGGCCCGTTTCCACGCTGTATCCCCAAACTAAATTTTCCTTCCAAGACCACTTAATGGAGCCTGGAATGAGAGAGCAATCAAAACCAGAAGCATCCTTCTGCAGTCCGACTTCTTTACTGCGAGGTGATTAAAACGTTAATAAACAACAGTGGACTCATGCTGAGCTGCAAAAGGGAAAGAAGGTTGATTCACTAGAGAGGAAGGACCTGCTCTATATATCCCCGGCACTGAGGTAATACAGGACCAGTAGCCAGTGAGCTGTGGCATCTTGGAAAATGAGAACATGATCTCAACTTGGAGATGACACTGAGAGATGCCAAACATTACAAGGACTGCACGTGTTGTGTGAGAAGTACACATCTTCCACAAAGCATTGCAGAACTGCAGATGCGGGTTTCTACCGCAGATAGACACAAAGT
This sequence comes from Rhinoraja longicauda, assembly GCF_053455715.1. NCBI lineage: Eukaryota > Metazoa > Chordata > Chondrichthyes > Rajiformes > Arhynchobatidae > Rhinoraja > Rhinoraja longicauda. The sequence continues at coordinate 7,202,534 of NC_135972.1, read as the reverse complement.
GCTGGAGTAACTCAGCAGATCAGGCAGCATCTTGTTTAACTTCGGCTAGAGATACAGTGTGGAAACAGGCCCTTCGGCCCACCGAGTCTGCACCGCCCAGCGATCCCCGCACACTAACACTATCCTACACACTCTCGGGATGATTTTACACTTATACCCAGCCAATTAACCTACAAACCTGCACGCCTTTGGAGTGTGGGAGGAACCCGAAGATCTTGGATAAAACCCACGCAGGTCACGGGGAGAACGTACAAGCTCCGTACAGACAGCGCCCGTAATCGGGATTGAACACGGGTCTCCGGCGCTGCAAGGCAGCAGCTCTATCACTGCGCCTCGAGCCACCGTGAGACAAAGGGAAGGTGAAGTTTTGGTTCGGGGCCCTTCTTCAGACTGGTCATCTATCATCCTGGACACACACCTCCAGATTCAGGGACAGCTTCTTCCCAGCTGTTATCAGGCAACTGAACCATTCTACCACAACCGGGGAGCGGTCCTAACCTCATCAGAGACCCTCGCACTACCTTTGCTCAGACATTACCTTGCACTAAACGTCATTCCCTTTATCATATACACTGTGGATGCCTCGATTAGGCTTGTATATACTGGAATTTAGAAGGATGAGAGGGGATCTTATTGAAACATATAAGATTATTAAGGGGTTGGACACGTTAGAGGCAGGAAACATGTTCCCAATGTTGGGGGAGTCCAGAACCAGGGGCCACAGTTTAAGAATAAGGGGTAGGCCATTTAGAACAGAGATGAGGAAAAACATTTTCAGTCAGAGAGTTGTAAATCTGTGGAATTCTCTGCCTCAGAAGGCAGTGGAGGCCAGTTTTCTGAATACATTCAAGAGAGAGCTAGATAGAGCTCGTCAGGATAGCGGAGTCAGGGGGTATGGGGAGAAGGCAGGAACGGGGTACTGATTGAGAATGATCAGCCATGATCACATTGAATGGTGGTGCTGGCTCGAAGGGCCGAATGGCCTACTCCTGCACCTATTGTCTATTGATTGTAATCATGTCTGGTCTTTCTGTTGACTGGTTGGCACGCAACAAAAAGCTTGTCACGGTACCTCGGTACACATGCCAATAAACTGAACTAATTACAGTGAAATTAGTTTTTTGCAAGCAGTTCAGTCACAATTCTGCCACACACATAGACACACACATGTGAAGTGCAAGAGTAATAAGTGCACACAAGGATATGTATTCATTCAGTGCACATTAAAAGTGGATTTTTAAAGCAAGTATAACCAAATTTTATTGAGAAATTCTTTTGCGTCGAAATTTTGTTTACCTGATCATACTTAAGGCTGTTCGGCGCAGTTATTTCAGCATGTTCAAGTAATATTTTGATTTGCAAACGTTTATTTATATGAAATGTTTCATTAAGAGAAGCCCCATGCAGCACATTACTCTTCTACGAGAGAGCTGTCTAATTAATATCCTGATCTTTCCCCGTAACCTTGCAAATTTCTAGAATAACTCAGCGGGTCAGGCAGCGTCTCTGGAGAAAAGGAATAGGTGACATTTCGGGCTGCAACCTTTCTTCGGACAGGGTCTCAAACAAGACTCTTCTACATCTGAAGAAGGGTCTCGACCCAAAAAGCCACCTATCCCTTTTCTCCAGAGATGCTGCCTGGCCCGCTGAGTTACTCCAGAATTTTGCGTCTATCTTCGGTGTAAACCAGCATCGGCAGTTCCTTCCTACACCTGCAAATTTCTACTTTGCTTCCGATTAAATCTGTTTCCACCACCTTCTGGATGTTAACACATTGTTAAGAGAAATTTGTTTGTTCCACCATTAGGACTAAAGATTTTCTTTGGCATTTCTCTTAAATCTGCATCCTCCAATTGCTGACGTCTGACGATGGAAATAGAGTCCGCCCATTCCTGGGCAAAACTACAGATATAACCTCATCTTTACCTCAAGGTGTAAACGGAGTTCATTAGTCGCTGTTAATCTGTAAAATTTACCATGCCCCGGTCCAAAATAAAAATGTTATCTTTGATGAGATCCTAGAGACTACTTTCTAAAATCTCATACTGAATGGGCACACCCCTTCTTCATGCCATTCTTGAAGGAGGAAGAAGGCAGAGATCTTATGAGATCACACTGGGCAGAGGCACAGGTAGACAAGAGTTGGTCTTGGAATCATGATCGGCACAGACAGTGCGGGCCGAAGGGCCTGTTCCCGTGCTGAACTGCCCTATGCTCTATACACCCTCTATGATGCGGCCTACAGGACACCATCAACATCGCCAGGCCACCCCCCCTACATCATCAACCCAGTGTTGTTGCCAGGGCAACGGGCCTGTAAAGCCGAGATAAGACTCAATGTTTTTAAGAACGATACTTGAAAGCTACAAGATGGTGCTAGATGGTTGGCGACTATATACACTGCTTCAGAAGACATGCAGGTTTGTAGGTTCATTGGCTTCTGTAAAGTGCCCTTAATATGTAGGATGCAAAAGTTTGATAAGGTAGAACTAATGTATGGGTGATCGATGGTCGGCGTGGGCTCGGTGGGCCGAAGGGCCTGTTTCCATTCTGTGTCTCTCTCTCTCTAAACTAAATCTACTTTTTTATTATTAAACAGTACAATCATTGCACTAATATATAATTGTGCTTGTGTGTAGGATGATTCGAGTCGAGTATAGTTTAGTTTATTGTCACATGTACCGAGGTACAGAGAAAAGCTTTTATTGCGTGCTAACCAGACAGAGGAAAGACAATACATGATTACAATCCTGCTATCCACAGTGTACAGACACATGACAGAGGGAATAACGTGAATCACGTTTAGTGCAAGATGAAGTCCAATCGAAGATAGTCTGAAGGTCTCCAATGAGGTAGATAGCAGTTTAGATTTAGATTTTTTTTTAGATTTAGAGATACAGCGCGGAAACAGGCCCTTCGGCCCACCGGGTCTGCGCCGCCCAGCGATCCCCGCACATTAACACTATCCTACACACACTAGGGACAATTTTTACATTTACCCAGTCAATTAACCTACAAACCTGTACGTCTTTGGAGTGTGGGAGGAAACCGAAGGTCTCGGAGAAAACCCACGCAGGTCACGGGGAGAACGTACAAACTCCGTACAGACGGCGCCCGTAGTCAGGATCGAACCTGAGTCTCCGGCGCTGTAAGGCAGCAACTCTACCGCTGCACCACCGTGCCGCCGCCGACTCTCTGGTTGTTGGTAGGATGGTTTAGTTGCCTGATAACAGCTGGGAAGAAACTGTCCTTTTCACCATATCTAGGCACATGTGACAATAACATAACTATTGACCATTGAGTATTGATTAAGGGCCAGAAATCAAAATGGCAGCGACACGCCAAATATCCCAGGAATCCCAGGTGGCTCAGCGGCAGAGTTGCTGCCTTACAGCGCCAGAGACCCGGGTTCGATCCTGACTACGGGTGCTGTCTGTAGAGAGTTTGTACGTTCTCCCCGTGAGGTTTCCCTGATGCTCCAGTTTCCTCCCACCCTCCAAAGACGTGCAGATTTGTAGGTTAATTGGCTTTGTTTGAAAAATAAATTGTCAATTGTCCCTGGTGTGTAGGATAGTGCTGGTTGCAGGAGAAATCGCTGGTCGGCACGGACCCGATGGGCCGAAGGGCCTGTTTCCGCGCTGGATCTCAAAACCAAGCTAAAAACGCTTCAAAAGACGCCAGCCATCCCACTAAGCTGGGGCTCAATGGAGTAAAACCCAGGCTCCCAGAGGGATGTGTCCAGAGTGTGCTGATCGCTGCCACAATGTGTACAGAGATATCAGATTATCAGCAGGCTGCAGCACTTGCATTGACTGCATCGGCCACACTTCCGACACTGCATGTCCTTCGAGCCTGCACCGCCATTCAATATGATCATGGCTGATCATCCAACTCAGTATCCCGTACCTGCCTTCTCTCCATACCCCCTGATCCCTTTAGCCACAAGGGCCACATCTAACTCCCTCTTAAATATAGCCAATGAACTGGCCTCAACTACCCTCTGTGGCAGAGAATTCCACAGATTCACCACTCTCTCTGTGTGAAAAAAAACGTTCTCATCTCGGTCCTAAAAGACTTCCCCCTTATCCTTAAACTGTGACCCCTTGTTCTGGACTTCCCCAACATCGGGAACAATCTTCCTGCATCTAGCCTGACCAACCCCTTAAGAATTTTGTATGTTTCTATAAGACCCCCCCTCAATCTTCTAAATTCCAGCGAGTACAAGCCAAGTCTATCCAGTCTTTCTTCATATGAAAGTCCTGCCATCCCAGGAATCAATCTGGTGAACCTTCTCTGTACTCCCTCTATGGCAAGAATGTCCTTCCTCAGATTAGGAGACCAAAACTGTACGCAATACTCCAGGTGTGGTCTCACCAATGCCCTGTACAACTGCAGCAGAACCTCCCTGCTCCTATACTCAAATCCCCTAGCTATGAATGCCAACATACCATTCGCTTGCTTCACTGCCTGCTACACCTGCATACCTACTTTCAATGACTGGTGTACCACGACACCCATCGGCCACCATTCAGATAATAGTCTGCTTTCCTGTTCTTGCCACCAAAGTGGATAACCTCACATTTATTACGAGTACAAACTCCATGCAGACAGCGCCCGTAGTCGGGATCGAACCCAGGTCTCTGGCGCTGTAAGGCAGCAACTCTACCGCTGCGCCATTATTTTAACAAAATATTTAAACAAAAACTGACTCTGGTTTCACAGCAGGCAGTGTCACGTCCAACACAGACAGAACCTGTCGAAATCAATTGAATGAGCCAACCTAAATCTGCAAAGTCAATCAGTCACTTCTATATTATTCCCTCAGTATTTATTCCATCCTGCAAGGAGGACACCATATAGAATCAATAGACCACAGCAAACCAATTTACTCTTTGAATAGAACGTGCATTAAACCATTTTGCCTTCAAGCGTTTAACAAATGACATACAAAGAAACAATTCAAGTCGCCCATTTATCACGCGCTGTAGAACTGTCAGGAGCAAGCTACAAAATGCTCGCATTACCCATATCCCCATGAAACTGCGATATTTGCACCTGAAGGGCCAAACATACCAATGTCAACAAAATGTCCACTTCCACACTCTGCAAACACTGGTACTGATCCCACCTCTCGCCCATGTCGATCAGTGCTCTGTGTCTATCTTCAGTGTAAACCACCATCTGCTATCACTGTGAAATCTTCTCAAGGTCTGCCTACTTTGAAGAACAGTTTACAGTTTAGTTTATTGTCACGGAGGTACAGTGAAAAGCTTTCGTTGCGTGCTATCCGGTTAGCGGAAAGACAATGCACAATTAAGACATTTCTTCGACCCAAAACGCCACCCATTCCTTCTCTCCAGAGATGCTGCCTGTCCCGCTGAGTTACTCCAGCATTTTTTTCGTCTATCATTATTTCAATCGAGCCACTCGCAGTATACAGATACACGATAAGGGAATCACGTTTAGTGCAAGGCAAAGCCCGCAAAGATCAAGTCCGAGGGTCACCAATGAGGTAGACAGTAGTTCAGGACTGCCCTCTGGTTGAGTTTGGATGGTGCCATTGCCTGAACTGAAATTCTCCTCCTCTCTCTGACGAGAGTTCTGCAACACCCTCTCTCGCTGCACCGCCTTTGCGATTCTCTTTATACCCTTCCATATCTCTAGTTTACCTTTTCCCCTGACTCTTAGTCTGAAGAAGGGTCTCGACCCGACAAGTACCCCCATTCCTTCCTTCCTGAGATGCTGCATGTCCCGCTGAGTTACACAGGTCTATCTTCGGTGTAAACCAGCATCTGCACTTCCCTCTGATACATTTTGTCTCCTGAATTATCGCCACTTCCCCAACTACAGAAATTCCCAGAGTTAAAGAATTCCGACTTTACGCAAAATTCTCCCATTGATTTCTAAAGCATTTTTCAACATAGTCATCACTTGTTGATTTATGACCGGCTACAGTTTCTATTTCATTGGCATGCTTCTGGTGATTCTAGTGCACGGCTGGATATTTAAGGGCAAACAAGAATTACAGCAAGTGTATGTGGAGAGATACGTACGTACCTGTAGAGAACATGTGAGATAGACACAAAATGCCAGAGTAACTCAGCGGGAACGGCTGCATCTCTGGAGAGAAGGAATGAGTGACATTTCGAGTCGAGACCCATCTTCAGACTGAGTGTCAGGGGAGAGGGAGACACAGAGATAAGGAAGGGTAAGGTGTGAAAACGAGACATCAAAAGCAATGTACCTCAAGGACATGTAGAATAGATCATTGTTAGCTAGGGGAAGATGACAATGAAGCAAACAGAGATAAAATGCAATCGGGGGGGACAGTCAGACTGGCCGGAGAGCTAGACTAGTAAGGGGGAGGGATGGAGAGAGAGGGAAAACGGGTTACTTGAAGTTAGAGAAGTCAATAGTCATACAGCTGGGGTGCAAACTACCTAGGCGAAATATGAGATGCTGTTCACGTCAAGAACATGTTTTTGACTTCCAGCGAAATTGGCTTACAGACAATATCTCCGGGATAGAATCCCTACATAACCCAGGCACTCCCTGTACTTGATTATTTGTTCATACAACTTTTACAAAAGGACAACAACACGATAAAGGAAATGTTTAAGCTTTCCCAACACAAGTCCTGGCAACTTCATCCTTGTAGATACACATTCATATCATGAGCAAAACACCCGGTCTCTTGATTCGTCTGAGGGTCCCGACCCAAAATGTCATCTGTCAATTCCTTCTTCAGATTCTACCTGAATTAGTCCAGCTCTTTGTTTAGTTTAGTTTAGAGATGCAGCGCAGAAGCAGGCCCTTCGGCCCACTGAGTTCGTACTGACCAGCAATCCCCGCATACTAACACTATCCTACACACTAGGGACAAATGACTATTTTACCAAGCCAATTAGCCTACAAATCTGCACGTCTTTGGAGTGCGGGAGGAAACCGGAGCACCCGGAGAAAACCCACGCAGGTCACGTGGAGAATGTACAGACTCCGTACAGACGGCGCCCGTAATCAGGATGGAACCCGGGTCGCTGGAGATGCGAGGCAGCAGCTCTACCACTGCACCACCCACTGGGTTTGCTCAAGATCCCAGTTTCTGCAAGTCCTTGCATCTCCAGTCATCATCAATCTGTCTGACTGCTCCACTTAATTTCTCCATCTGGTAATGTCTCCATATTAGTATTATACGAGGCTGGAATTATGGTTTCTCTGAAGGCATAGGTTTCACTTCAAGTTGTTCACAATGACACCAACTCATCACAACTCCTGGTCTCCTCTGCAGCAATGCTGTCTGCTCTGCCCACGTTCTCTTCCCCTGAAGTCCATCTTCTCAGACGTGTCTGAGAGACATAGACAAGAGGTCTAGATGCTGGAAACTTGAGCTGAAAAAAACCCCACAAATTGCTGGTGGAAGGATCAGCGGAGGGAAATGGACAGAAAAGGTTGCTTCGGGTCGAAATCCTTCTTCAAGGCTGGAGTGTCATATCCAAACTGCAACCAAAAAGGTAGACAAGTGTGCGAACGCACTCCTCCAGATTCAGGGACAGTTTCTTCCCAGCTGTCATCAGGCATCTGAACCATCCTCCCACAATTAGAGAGCAGTCCTGAGCCCACCCTCATTTGAGACCCTCGGATTATCTTTGATCGGACTTTACTGGCTTTATCTTGCACTAAACGGCATTCACGATATTCCCTTTATCATGTATCTGTATAACAGTATAACAGAACTTTATTGTCATTCGGTATAAATACCGAACGAAATTTCAGCAGTCACAAGACACAGCAAAAAAGAAAAGAACACAGGACACACGACCCCAACACAAACCTCCATCACAATGACTCCAAACACCCCCTCACTGTGATGGAAGGCAACAAAACTTCCACTCTCTCCCACTCTCTTCCCCCCGCGCCCACGGACAGGCAGCTCGACCCCTATCGAGGCGACCGACACGCACAGCACCCGCAAGGGGATGGAAGGCCCCGCGGCCGAGCCGCACCGGGCACTGAAACGTCCCGCGGCCGAGCCGTGCCGGCGATGTTAAGTCCAGCGGCCGAGCCGCGCTGGGCGATGGAAGGCCCCACGGCCGCTGCTAAGTCCCGCGGCCGAGCCGCACCGGGCACTGAAACGTCCCGCGGCCGAGCCGCGCCGGCGATGTTATGTCCCGCAGCCGAGCCGCGCCGGGCGATGGAAGGCCCCGCGGCCGCGCCGGGCGCTGAACCGTACTGCGGCCGAGCCGCACCGGGCGATGGAAGGCCCCGCGGCCGAGCCGCACCGAGCGCTGAACCATCCCACGGCCATACCAGGCGATGGAAGGTCCCGCGGCCGAGCCGCGCCGGGCACTGTTAGGTCCTGCTGCCGAGCCGCGCCGGCGATGTTAAGTCCAGTGGACTGTGGATGGTTCGATTGTAATCATGTGTTGTTTTTCTGCTGACTGGTTTGCACGCAAAAGCTTTTCACTGTACCCCGGTACACGCGACAATAAACTAAACACAACCTCAACCTCAACTCTCTCATTACAAGACCAAGCCCATTCGACCGTCACCTCTCCACCAAATAAGTTTATTGCTCATCTCTTGTCCCAGTTTAGCAAATCTGACCACCTGGCTGTTTTCCTTCTTCCAGAGTATAGGCATTGACCAATTTGGCAGGAAAAAAAAAAAGCAGCACTTAGTTGGAGACTGCAGAACTCAGACACAATAGGATCTTGGCATCATAGTGCAAGATTCTCAAAGGTACAGTGAGTAATCAGGAAAGCTGATAACGTTGACATTATTGGAGGAAGGATGCTGATTTGCACCAAAGATAGGCACAAAATGGTGGATTAACTCAGCGGGAGAGGCAGCATCTCTGGAGAGAAGGAATGGGTGATGTTTCGGGTCGAGACATCTTCTTCAGACAAAGTCAGGGGAGAGGGAAGTTAGAGATATGAAAGGGTACAAAGAGAATGTAAGGTGAGAAAAGGACAGATCAAGGCAGACGATGATCAAGGAAATGTAGAATGGTTCATTGTTGGCTGAGGAGAAGGTGACAACGAGACAATCTCTCCAGAGATGCTGCCTGTCCCACTGAGTTACTAAAGCATTTTGTGTCTATGTTCACAGTACTGTTTATTAGGAAGGAAATTTCATCTAAAAAGATAAGGGGGGGGGGGGGGGGGATAAGTTTCCATTATCTGGAGCATATACCAGCCACAGGTAAGGCTACTGTATAGAAGAAACAAGGAACTGCAACAACAAAAAAGACACAAAGTGCTGGAGTAACTCAGCGGGTCAGGCAGCATCTCTGTAGAAAATGAATAGACAATGTTTCGGGTCAGGACCTCCTCTACAGACTGAAGAAGGATGTCAACCCAAAACATCAGCTATCTATGTTCTCCAGAGATTCTGCCAGGCCCGCTGAGGTACTCCAGCACTCTGTGTCCCCAAGGCTACAGTATGAAGGTATCGCAAAATGCTGGAGTAAATCAGCGGGTCAGGCAGCATCTCAGGAGAGAAGGAATGGGCGACATTTCGGTTAGAGACCCTTCTTCAGACTGATGGTCTGATGGACTACAGTATCATCATTTTAAAAATGCAACCACAATTCTGGAAATATCTGTTCACCACGCATCTCCTCAAAACATGCACTGCCAGTCTGAAAACAAGCATGGGGAGAAGGCAGGAGAATGGGGTAGAGAGGGAAAGATAGATCAGCCATGATTGAATGGCGGAGTAGATGGGCCCCAATAGCATTATTCCACTAAGTCATTTATGAACTTATGAACAATCAAAACAACCCACATGCACACGTTCGGATTTTTAACCTTGATCAAAAAGCGTGCAAAATCGTCAACGTTTACAAGCATTGACCAAACATTCACCAGAGTACCAAGATCACACGCCCCACACCACGAGTGTCTTTGCATCATCTTATCAGGCACATGTTGGCAACGAACTGTGATAATCACAGATTACACGGGAAAGCAGGGATAACACTGCATTCACCGGCTCATAAAAAGGGTGTACAGTTCTAGGTAGAAATCAAAACAGCAGGAAAGATGTTGAAACTTCTAACCTCAGTTATGGCATCAGCCCGATAGGTTCATTGTGCTGATTCTGTAGTGCTCTGGGTCTATTTAAATAATGCAGTGGCCGTTACTCATAACCTTGTTACTTCTCCAAAGAATTTAATAAATTTGGCCACGCTTCAATTTCCCTTTTGGAACCCATGCCGATCATTCTTTAGTAGATTTTCAATTTCTGGATGGCCTTGTAATTCATTTTTAATTATCAATATTAAGCTTTCTGAATCATCAATCTCCCCACGTGCCCGTTTCCCAAGAATCAAGGCGGACCTGTGAGTTCTTCCCCTATTAATGTTAACTCGTGCCGATGTCATCTATTCAGGACAGGAACATTTCCCTCTCCATCCTGTCCACATTAAAAGGAATTGATTTCCCACTTTCTATCCTAATCATCCCCGTTTCCTTCCTGATACACCGATCAGCCAAAACATTATGACCACCTGCCCAATATGCTATTGGTCCTCCGTGTGCCGCCAAAACAGCGCCGGCCCGCCGAGGCACGGACTCTACAAGCCCCCTGAAGGTGTCCTGTGGTATCTGGCACTAAAACATCAGCAGCAGATCCTTCAAGTCGTGTAAGTTGCAAGCTGGAGCCGCCATGGATTGGACTTGTCAATCCAGCACGTCCCACAGATGCTCAATCGGATTGAGATCTGGAGAATTTGGAGGCCAGGGCAACATCGTGAACACTTCATCATGTTCCTCAAACCATTCCCAAACAATGTGTGCAGTGTGGCAGGGCGCATTATCCTGCTGAAAGAGGCCACTGCCATCAGGGAATACCATTGCCATAAAGGGGTGTGCCTGGTCTGCAATGATGTTTAGGTGTCAAATTGACGTCCACATGAATGGCCGGACCCAGGGTTTCCCAGCAGAACATTGCCCAGAGCATCACACTCCCTCCTCCACCGGCTTGTCGTCTTCCCATAGTCGGTTCGGACCAGAAGGGATAGCCTTCGTTGCCCTCACGCATCGATGAGCCTTGGGCGCCCAACACCCTGTCTGTCGCCGGTTTGTGGTCTGTCCCTCCTCGGACCACTGTCGGTCGGTACTCACCACTGTTGACCGGGAGCACCCCACAAGCCTTGCCATTTTGGAGATCATGTAGCCATAACAATTTGGCCCTTGTCAAAGTCACTCAGGTCTTTACTGCTGCCCATTCCTCCTACATTCAACACATCAACTTCAAGGACTGACTGTTGACATGCTGCCTAATATATCCCACCCCTTGACAGGTGCCATTGTCACAAGATAACCAATGTTATTCACTTCACCTGTCAGAGGTCATAATGTTTTGGCTGATCGGTGTATATTCCAGTCTGATAAAATAATATTATACACAAATACAATCAAATCAAACTCAAGTGCAATAGGCAGATCAAAGGGGAAGTTAGCGTGCAGAATATCGTTCTCAGCATTGTCGCACATTAGTTCCACAGACAAATTCCACAATGGGAGAGAGGTGAATCGCACGGCACATTCCAGCCAATAAAAAGACCCGTTGAATAATTTAACTTCTCTCCCCAGACTGACCTTTGTGCCCTGGGCCTCCTCCACTGGCAGAGTAAGGCCACACACAAGCTGGAGGAACAGCACCTCATATTTCACTGGGACCGATGACGACCCAACAACGTGAACATTGATTTCTCTAATTTCAAGTAACTCGTCCCCCCTCCCTCCCTAGTCATCCTATTCCTTCCACTGTTTGCATCCTCGTATCCCTCTTGTTATCACACCTTCCCCAGCCAACAATGGGCCATTGTGGGCTCCACCCTTCCCGAGGTCACCTGTTGCCGGCCCTGATTTGTTCTGGCCTTTTCTCACCTCCGGTTCATCCCCCCCCCCCCCCCACCCCACCCCACTCCCCCACTACTTTCAGTCTGAAGAAGGGTCTCGACCAGAAAGGTCACTTTTCCTTCTCTCCAGAGATGCTGCCTGTCCCACTGAGTCACTCCAGCATTTTGTGTCTATCTCCGTTGTTATCCAGCATCTGCAGTTCCTTCCTACACACAGTTAAATAATTGGATTCAGTTTAGAGCAATGAGATGACGAGAACGGTGTCTATATTTATTTAGTTATCCTGAGATTTCATTGATGCTGGAAGCCTACAATTCTCTCCTTTACTGCACCATGGGACTACCTTCACCTGAAAGACCGCAGGGGTTTCAGCGGCTGTCCTCCCACCCGAGTCTCATGGGCCTTGCCAGCAACACTCAGACTCCTGACAGGATGCATTAAACGACTCTCCCCTGTTGTAAGAAAATAACTGCAGATGCTGGTACAAATCAACGGTATTTATTTCACAAAATGCTGGAGTAACTCAGCAGGCCAGGCAGCATCTCAGGAGAGAAGGAATGGGTGACGTTTCGGGTCGAGACCCTTCTTCAGACTGAACCCCGTTGTAGAGGAACCCAATTGTCATGCAGACGTGAAATCTCTGACTAATAGAGACCAGTTTCACAAGAGTGAAAGTAAAAAGTGCACAGCGGAAGAAATCTGGAAGTTACACCCAAAAAACTATAGAACACATTAGATCAATTGAAATTAGCAGGAGAAAGTGACTGCTTGATGAAAGTGTCAAGAGGGATGTATCAAAGGAGATTAAACAATGTTCAGGCTGATCCAGCTGAACAGAGGAGAATGGTCAAGGGTGTAAATGGCCCAGACAATTCCTTTGACAACTTTTATTATTTCTTGCATTGAAACGCCAATAAGCCGACCTCATTTTAAACCCTATGAAGCCTCAGGGTACTAATCCTTTGCAATATTTAAAAAAGAGACACAGCATGGAAACAGCAAACAGAATCCATGCCGACCATCGATCACACTTGTTCTCAGTTACCCCACTTTCCCATCCACTCCCAACACACGAGGGGCAATTTTATAGAGGGCAATTAACCTACAAACCCACGTCTTAAGGATGTGGGAGGAAACCTGAGAGCCCAGAGAAAACCCACACAGTCTCAGGGAGAACTCCACACAGTCATCGCCCACAGTCAGGATCGAACCCGGGTCTCTGACACCGTAAGGCAGCAGTTCTACCAGTTGTTAATTTTTCTTCTTGTAACGTACCTCAGTAACACAACCCATTCATAAGAACTAATCCAAGTAGAATATGACCCAAAGCTCTCTCCATTAATTGAAAATCACTCATTAAGCAACTTTAAAATACCCATTGTAGAATCGATGAAATGCAGATAATACACAAAAGGACAAAGTCTGAAGAAGGGTCTCAACCCAAAACAGCACATGTCCATGTTCTCCAGAGATGCTGCCTGACCCGCTGAGTACTCTAGCATTTTGTGTCCCTTTATTTTTTTTAATACCCATCACAGCAGACTGAATGATAATTTAAAAAATAATAATTATATTTAGTTAAAAAATATTGGCCAGTATGTATATGTATATGTAGACACAAAATGCTGGAGTAACTCAGCGGGACAAGCAGCATCTCTGGAGAGAAGGAATGGGCGACGTTTCGGGTCGAGACCCTTCTTCAGACCTTGACCCGAAACGTCACCCACTCCTTCTCTACAGAGATGCTGCCTGTCCCGCTGAGTTACTCCAGCATTTTGTGTCTATGTTTGATTTAAACCAGCATCTGCAGTTCTTTCCTACACATGTTATGTACATGTGCCTTCCTCATTTTCAAGTAGGCATTGAAAAAACAGCCAAGTCAAATGATAGTCTGAATATAATCAATGCTTCTCACATCAATTCAAATAAACTTTGCAAGAAGAAAAAACTTTTGGAAACGAACAGTATCCTGTGAGTTGAGAGGTTTCCAGATCACAGAACGTCTAACCTCATCTGAATCAAAGTATTTGGCAGGTTCAGGGATGGTTTCTTCCCAGTTGTTATCAGGCAACTGAACCATCCTTTCACCAACTAGAGACCAATCCTGACCTACTATCTACCTCATTGGAGACCCTTGGACTATCTTTAATCGGACTTTACCTTGCACTAAACATGAATGGACCCTGACCTCCCCACCATCGAAGGGATCTACAGGAGTCGCTGCCTCAAAAAGGCAGCCAGCATCATCAGAGACCTACACTACCCTGGCCACACACTCACTTCACCCCTGCCATCAGGAAGAAGGTACAGGAGCCTGAAAACTGTATCGTCCAGGAATAGCTTCTTCCCTACAGCCATCAGGCTATTAAACACTACAACCTCTATTAAGCTCTGAACCACATAGACACAGGGGAATTGGTTTTGTCTTTTTGCACTATTATTGTTTGTTTTCTGCATATATATATATATATATAATGTGAGTATATGTATTACATGCTTGTATAGTAAGAAAATAACTGCAGATGCTGGTACAAATCGAAGGTATTTATTCACAAAATGCTGGAGTAACTCAGCAGGTCAGGCAGCATCTCAGGAGAGAAGGAATGGGTGACGCTTCTGAAGAAGGGTCTCGACCCGAAGCGTCACCCATTCCTTCTCTCCCGAGATGCTGCCTGACCTGCTGAGTTACTCCAGCATTTTGTGAATAATTATATGCTTGCATATGTATATTTAAATACACTAAACTTTTTTCTATTGTTTACAGTGTACTATGTTTACATGTTCTGTTGTGCTGCTGCAAGTAAGAATTTCATTGTTCTATCCAGGAAATATGGCAATAAAACACTCTTGACTCTTGTGAGTCACTTTATCCAGTATCGGTGGACGGCTCGATTGTAATCATGTACAGTCTTTCTGTAATCATGTACAGTCTGGATAGCATACAACAAAAAAGCTTTTCACTGTACCTCGGTACACGTGACAATAAACTAGATCAACTCTTCAAGGATGTTATTCACTAAACACACAGGTCTCTTATGATTTTAAGGAGTTTAAGAGGAGCAATAATAGAACTGTCTAAATTAAACTCAAATGATTTGATTCCACCTCCACTGAGATAATCATCATCTATATACTTAGATATATAGATCTATATACATATCTATATACTCTATATACATCTATATAGAGTTAGATGTGGCCCTTTTTGCTAAAGGGATCAGGGGGTATGGAGAGAAGGCAGGTACAGGCTACTGAGCTGGATGATCAGCCATGATCATATTGAATGGCGGTGCAGGCTCGAAGGGCCGAATGGCCTACTCCTGCACCTATTTTCTATGTTTCTATGTTTCTATACTAAAACTCTCGTTTGTTTGTTTGTTTGTGATCGAACTACAGCCAAAACGGTATCTGTACACTGTAAATAGGTTGATTGTAATCGTGTATTGTCTTTCCGCTGACTGGATAGTGCACAATAAACTATACTGAACTGGTTTTTCGTTTAAAAAAAGACTCGAAAGTAATTTCATGAATGTATTTGTGGGCAAAGGATGCTGATAAATGCTGCAGGTGATTAAAACGTACACCAGGTACCTTTCCTGGGGTTAATGGTTGCATTTTGGACATCCTGGCAACTGCCCATTGAGAGGATGCTTCAGATATCAATGACATCATTCTTTTCACTGAGGATGGTCCCCCACAGTGCGCATGCTCCCCCGTCCCGACCCACCCTGGGACATGTAGTCCTCGGCGCTTCCGCTCCCGGTCCGGAGGCACTGCAGAGTGGTCGAAGGAAACTACAGCTCCCAGCAGCCGCCGCGCGTCCGAGCATGCTCAATGCCCACCTGCGGCTCCTTTTCAAACTGCAGGTTACCTCATCCTCAGCATTTCACTTCCCAGCACAAGGTAATTGGATTAATGAATGCCCAGAGAGAGAGAGAGAGAGAGAGAGAGAGAGGAGATTCCCCTTCACCCCTTTGTGCTGACAGACATTGCATTGCACGACCCACCTGCAGAACAAGTCTTTTCCCTGAACACTTGCAACATTACAATGATACAGCTCCCAGCAAACCATTTCATTCATGGCTGCAGAAGGTACAACAATTGCTGGGGTCAGCGCCCTGGCTGGAAACAACTGATTAACCCTCACCATCTGAGCACCAACAACCAGCTCTAGACTCAACACTGCCCATTACAGGGTGGTTGAGGATACCCACATACTCCATTGAAGCAACCTCACAAAGATGGGCAATGTTGTAGCTTCAAGCATCAACTTGACGTTATGCTCAAGGAAATGTATTTGCAAGCACGAGGTTGGGTGGGGGGAAAGTCAGCACCTGTGCTCTGAGCAGCCTGCCATGAACACAAAGTCAATTCAGACCCAGGTACGTCATAAGGAATAGGGCCAGAATTAGGCCATTCGGCCCATCAAGAAGTCTACTCCGCCATTCAATCGTGGCTGGTCTATCTCTCCATCCTAACCCCATTCTCCTGCCTTCTCCCCATAACCTCTGACTCCTGAACTAATCAGGACCCTTACCAGGTCAGCACAGGGAGGCTCAGATGCAATCAAACTAACCGCACGGTATGTTTTATAAAGGTGGAGAGTGAGGAAGATATACACATTGCCCCTGTGGCAGGTGTTACAAGTGGAGGCGAGGCATACATTGCCCACATAGGTGGTTTTGTAAAGGTAAAGGTGAGGTCTACATTCCCCACATGGTAGGTTTTACAAGTGGAGGCCAGGTACACATTTGCCCACATTGTAGTTTTTATAAAGGTAAAGGCGAGGTATCCGTTCACCACATGGTAGGTTCTAAAGGTACAGATTTAAAAGGTACACAATAGATATTACCCTGTGTGGTAGGGTTTTATAAGGTGGAAGGCGGGTTGTACATTGTCTACATGATAGGTTTGAAGGTGGAGGCAGGGTATAACATTGACAGGCTCCAGGCAATTGTCGGACCCCTCAAGTCGACCTTTCCCTTCTGAAACGTCCCAATGAATATTTTGCCATGAGCTTTTTTTCCCCCCATTGACCCACCCAAGAAGCAGACACAGGGACCGCAGCCCAGACACAGGGACCGCTCCACCCTGGCCACAGTCTACAGACAGCTCACAGGCGACCCTACCACTCACTCACTCACTCACTCACTCACTCACTCACCCAGGCCGCTCATCTCCTGCCTCAGGCTCGCCCGGATCCGCTCCTCCTCGATGGCCGTCAGCATCTTGTTCAGAGACCCGTCCTCTACTTCCTCTCCAGCTCGGTTCTGTTGAATGGATGCCATCCCTGTCCTTCTGACAGGCTTCTCATCGCAGGTCTGTCTCTCGTCCTCCTGCCCCGCTTTATTCCCTGACGCCCTGTCCTCTCCTCTCTCTCCCCTTCTCCTCCCCCCCCTCTCCTCTCCCCCTCTTCTCTCCCTCCCCCTCTCCCTCCCTCCTTCTCTCCCCCCCCTTCTCTCCTCTTCTCTCCCCCTCTTCTCTCCCCCTCTTCTCTCCCCCTCTTCTCTCCCCCCCTTCTCTCCTCTTCTCTCCCCCTCTTCTCTCCCCCTCTTCTCTCCCCCTCCTTCTCTCCCCCTCCTTCTCTCCCCCTCTTCTCTCCCCCTCTTCTCTCCCCCTCCTTCTCTCCCCCTCTTCTCTCCCCCTCTTCTCTCCCCCTCTTCTCTCCCCCTCTTCTCTCCCCCTCTTCTCTCCCCCTCTTCTCTCCCCCTCTTCTCTCCCCCTCCTTCTCTCCCCCTCTTCTCTCCCCCTCTTCTCTCCCCCTCCTTCTCTCCCCCTCCTTCTCTCCCCCTCTTCTCTCCCCCTCTCTCCTCTCTCTCTCCCCCTCTCTCCTCTCTCTCTCCCCCTCCTTCTCTCCCCCTCCTTCTCTCCCCTCCCTCCTCTGTCGCTACTAGGGCTTCCCTCAGCCCACCATGACTCCTGGGCTGGAGGTGTCTGCTGTATCTCCTCGGGAAGGGGAGCGATATCCCCAAAGTGTAACCGGCAGCCTGAGGCAGACGAACCCAACTCACTTCCGTCTCTGAGATCAGATGGAGCAGGGAAGGGAAGGAGGGAGGGAGGGAGGGAGGGAGCAGCGACTGTGTTTCCTGCTCTGCACGGCCAATTGCAAACAGTAGACACAGACAACACCAGACCTGACCTGACCTCCAGTAGTGGAGGCTTCATCAATGGGCTTTACCAGCATGCAGAGATCACCACAACACACGTGAGTCCTGTACAGAGGCGAGTGGCTGAAGCAACATTTAACCCCCCCCCCCCCCATCATTAAAATAAACTATTAAAGTAAATAACAAACTGTGCATAAACGCATGAGGGGAATTCATCGGGTTTCTTTTACCCAGGGTGGGAGAATTAAGCACTGTGCCTCATGACTTTAATCTCATCACAAACACAGGTTTAAGGTGAGAGGGGAAACTTTCATATGAACCCGAGGGGCAACTTTTTTTCCCACTCAGAGAGTGGTGGTTATGTTGAATGAACTGCCAGAGGAGGTCGTTGAGGCAGCTACAGGTCTGAAGAAGGGCCTCGACCCGAAACGTCATCCATTCCTTCTCTCCTGAGATGCTGCCTGACCTGCTGAGTTACTCCAGCATTTTGTGAATAAATACCTTCCACATGTACAATAACATCATTTAAAGGGCACTTGGAAAGGCACATGGATAGGAAAGGTTTAGAGGGTTTTAATTATTCTTATTATTCTCGTCATCAATGCCCTTTGCATCCTGCTTAGATTTTGTAGGGTCCAAGAGGTAATTCCACAGTATGCAGTTATTAATCCCAAGGTATCCTATTGCCATTCCCAGAGCATCTAGTTACTTCATCTTTCATGTCCATCATCTATGTTGGGCCAGGCTCTTGCACAGTGGGCAGCCTTCTCGTTTGCCACTGCTAGATCTTCCAGGCAGCATTGATCACCAAGAAGTGGCATCTTAGTAGGTGTGGCATGGAATGTACAGATGTTCCACATTCACATTCTGTGTCTGCCGCATCTGCATGGCCCCATTTGCTCGTATTGGTCTTGCATCGGCCCATCCCTGTACGAAGCCTACCGAGGGACGTCCAGGTCTTCCAGTCACACCCGTGACCAGGTGGTAGCTGTTCCTTCGTTGGGATTGGCAGCTTTTCGTGGTGGTGGTTTTCACTGCGTTTCTTTTCCCACAAGGCCAGTCTGGTTGCTTGAGGAGACTGTGACAGTGGCTGGACTGTGTGAAGGAAGCTCTTCCTCCACTTCAGGCGGTTTGGGGCTGGGTGATGGGAGTGACAGGGATGGCGGGTGTCCCCAATTTGCCTACTATGTTCAGTTCTACCGGCAACTGACATGCAAGTTCTCCACATCCGCTGGTTTTAGGCAGCCAGTGATGCATCTGCAACTGTCATTAAGGGCGGCATCAACTTTCTTCGCATGAGATGATCTCTCCCAAACAGGACAAGCATCCATTCCATGCTATCCGGTCAAGTCTCAGGAGAGTTTAATTGTCATATGTACCGCCAAAGGAACAATGACATTCTTACTTGTAGCAGCACATCAGGGCTGTAAACACAGTACACATAGATAACAAACAATAAACAAACATTCAATAACTTCAACCGTCTTCAATTGAACACTATTTCCATTTGATTCCATGACATTCTAGCATCGAGATTGATCGGTTCTTGATTAGTACGGATGTCGGGGGGTTATGGGGAGAAGGCAGGAGAATGGGGTTGAAAGGGAAAGATAGAACAGCCATGATTGAATGGCGGAGTAGACTTGATGGGCAGAATGACCTAATTCTGCTCCTACAACTTATGAATTTATGAGCATCAATCCCACTAAATTCTTTCAATAAGTCTGTCACTGGTTGCAAGCAGTCTTGTTCTGTTTGGTAGCCAAGGATAGGATAACTTTGTTACATTGCACAGAGTGTTTGTACCATTTTTAGTTTAGTTTATTGTCACGTGTATCGAGGTACAGTGAAAAGCTTTTGTTGCATCCTAACCAGTCAGCAGAAAGACAATACATGATTACAATCGATCCATTTACAGTGTATAGATACACGATAAGGGCATACCGTTTAGTGCAAGGTAAAGCCAGCAAAGTCCGATCAAGGACAGTCCGAGGGTCACCCAAGAGGTAGACAGTAGTTCAGCACTGCTCTCTGGTTGTGGTAGGATTATTCAGTTGCCTGATAACAGAGGCTAAAGGAGATTAACCAGGCTAATTCCTGGGATGATGGGAATGTCCTTGCAAGAGTGGGTAGACAATTAGGGGGTGTATATTCCTTGGAGTTTAGAAGAATAAGAGATGAACCTACTCAAAAATCTGTAATCATAAGGGGATTTGACAGGGTGTATGTTAAGATGTTTTCACAAAGATGGACCATCACAACGTTTAAGAAACATTAAAAAACATTTAGACATGGAACGAGCTGCCAGAGGAGATAGTTGAGGCAGGGACTATTGCAATGTTTAAGAAACAATTAGACAGCTACATGGATAGGACAGGTTTAGAGGAACATGGGCCAAATGCAAGCAGGTGGGACAAGTGTAGATGGGACATGTTGGGCAGTGTGGGCAAGTTGGGCTGAAGGGCCTGTTTCCACGATGTTTGACTCTGTGACTCTGAGAGTGAGTCAAGATCATAGGGACATCGCTGGAAAGTAGGGTGAGTTATTTAAAACTGTGGTGTGCAGACATTTCTTCTCTCAGCAGGGAGTGAATATCTGGAGCTTGCTCCAAAGGGTGGTGAGGCCCAGATTATTAAATGTGTTTAAGGTGGAGATGAATACATAATATCTTTCTATTAATCTCATCGTAACGTTATCTCATTGCTGATGTTACTAAGTATTCTTTAATCTATCACATAATATCCAAGTACTGATGCTATTTTACCTCATTATTAATCTCTTGGCATCCAATCGTCAAACTAATAGTAACAGTTTTGTGATAAAATTAATTCAAACACCAACCCAACAACATTCATTCGTCAATGTTGCAATTCTTCTGTCACCAAACAAATGTTACTGGCTTTAGGGTAACCCATTCAATTTTACTGCAGATTCCAGGTGACTATCACCCAGAGTCTGAAGAAGGGTCTCGACCCGAAACGTCACCCATTCCTTCTCTCCTGAGATGCTGCCTGACCCGCTGAGTTACTCCAGCATTTTGTGACACCTTCGATTTGTACCAGCATCTGCAGTTATTTTCCTACATCACCCATGGCAAGATTATTGTCACCTGTTTGTGTCTAACTAGCAATCTCATGCAATTCTATCTTATTCTCAATACTGTAGTTAATTACACATAGTGGTTAATTATTATGCTATGTAATCAATGTGGTGAATTGTATGTAATATTCAGAACCTTCTTGTGGAATGAAGGCACAAGAGTCTTAATACAGGGTTTTGCCCCAAAAATGTAGATCGTTCCCTCCAATCCACAGATGCTGCTCGATCCGCTGAGTTCTTGAATTGAATTGAATTGAGTGGAATACTTTATTGTCACATGTGCAAGTCACAGTGAAATTCTTTGCTAAACTAAACAGTGATGGACTAGTTATTTACATGACCCAAAGTCCAAAGATTGACATGGAATACTACCTCATTAGCACAATGTGAACTATGGACCTCAATCAGACAGTTTAAGTAACAAGCAGAACTCGTAAAAACAATTAGACAACCCAAGCAACAATATTAAGGATTCATGTCCATTGTAGACACGGGCGGCATGGTGGCGCAGCGGTAGAGTTGCTGCCTTACAGCGAATGCAGCGCCGGAGACCTTGGGTTCGATCCTGACTGCGGGCGCCATCTGTCTGGAGTTTGTACGTTCTCCCCGTGACCTGCGTGGGTTTTCTCCGAGATCTTCGGTTTCCTCCCACACTCCAAAGACGTACAGGTTTGTAGGTTAATTGGCTGGGCAAATGTAAAAAATTGTCCCTAGTGGGTGTAGGATAGTGTTAATGTGCGGGGATCGCTGGGCGGCGCAGACTCTGTTTCCGCGCTGTATCTCTAAATCTAAAAAAAAATAATCAAACTGTTTTTAGTAACGGGAGATTGATTAAGTCCTGCAACAATGTGTTTATTTACAACGACAGTCAACTTTCTGTGTTCAAGGTAAAAAGATCATATCATGACATGAGAGCAGAATTAGGCCATTCGGCCCTTTGAGTTGTCCCGCGTTTGCCTGCGTTTGACCCATATCCCCCTAAACCTATCTAATCCATGTACCTTTCCAATTGTTTCTTAAACGTTGCGATAGTCCCTGTCTCAACTGCCTCCTCCGGCAGCTGGTTTTCAAACACCCACCACCCTTTGCGTGAAAAAGTTACCCCTCAGATTCCTCTCAAATCTTTCCCCCTTCAAGTTAAACCAATGCCCTCTGGTCCTCGAATCACCTACTATAACTCTGCAGACCCCCGACTAGAGAGAAGGAATGCACAAGGGCAGGTCATTAATACTCTTTAAAACATGGCACATAGAACAGTACAGCACAGGAACAGGTCCTTCGGCCCACAATGTTTGTGCCTGCACATGAGCCATATCCCGCTATTCCCTGCACTTCCATGTGCCTATCTCAAAGGCCTTGAAACGGCACTATCGTATCTGCCTCCACCTCCACCCCTGGCAATGTGCTCCAGGCCCCCACCTCCACTACCAGTCAACGATTTGTTTCAGGTTTATTTAGATAGAGGGCGCCATGGTTCTTTGCTTTGTCAGCCTCAGCCTCATGGATAGACGCAGAGAGAAAACAGAAAGTGGGCAAGGAAATGGATGTAAATCAACATTGTGTATAAAATCATGAGAGGAATAGATCGGGTGGACGCACAGAGTCTCTTGCACCAGAGTCGGTGAATCGAGGACCAGAGGACATAGGTTTAAGGTGAAGAGGAAAAGATTTAATAGGAATCTGAGGGGTAACTTTTTTACATAAAGGGTGGGGGGTGTATGGAACAAGCTGCCAGAGGAGATAGTTGAGGCAAGAACTATCCCAATGTTTAAGAAACAGTTAGACAGGTACATGGTTAGGACAGGTTTGGAGGGATATGGACCAAACGCGGGCAGG